>NC_135316.1:110308466-110494237 GCF_048772815.1 Callospermophilus lateralis | reverse complement strand
GTGCACATAAGGACCCCATGACTGGGTGCACAGAAGGACCCCATGACTGGGTGCACAGAAGGACCCCATGACCTGGTGCACAGAACCCCCCGACTGGGTGCACAGAAGGACCCCATGACTGGGTGCACAGAAGGACCCCATGACTGGGTGCACAGAAGGACCCCATGACTGGGTGCACAGAAGGACCACATGACTGGGTGCACAGAAGTACCCCTGACTGGGTGCACAGAAGGACCCCATGACTGGGTGCACAGAAGGACCCCATGACTGGGTGCACAGAAGGACCCCATGACTGGGTGCACAGAAGGACCCCTGACTGGGTGCACAGAAGGACCCCTGACTGGGTGCACAGAAGGACCCCTGACTAGGTGCACAGAAGGACCCCATGACTGGGTGCACAGAAGGACCCCATGACTGGGTGCACAGAAGGACACCATGACTGGGTGCACAGAACCCCCCGACTGGGTGCACAGAAGGACCCCATGACTGGGTGCACAGAAGGACCCCTGACTGGGTGCACAGGACCCCATGACTGGGTGCACATAAGGACCCCATGACTGGGTGCACAGAAGGACCCCATGACTGGGTGCACAGAAGGACCCCATGACTGGGTGCTCAGAAGGACCCCATGACTGGGTGCACAGAAGGACCCCGACTGGGTGCACAGAAGGACCCCATGACTGGGTGCACAGAAGGACCCCTGACTGGGTGCACAGGACCCCATGACTGGGTGCACATAAGGACCCCATGACTGGGTGCACAGAAGGACCCCATGACTGGGTGCACAGAAGGACCCCATGACTGGGTGCTCAGAAGTACCCCATGACTGGGTGCACAGAAGTACCCCTGACTGGGTGCACAGAAGGACCCCATGACTGGGTGCACAGAAGGACCCCTGACTGGGTGCACAGAAGGACCCCTGACTAGGTGCACAGAAGGACCCCATGACTGGGTGCACAGAAGGACCCCATGACTGGGTGCACAGAAGGACCCCATGACTGGGTGCACAGAACCCCCCGACTGGGTGCACAGAAGGACCCCATGACTGGGTGCACAGAAGGACCCCATGACTGGGTCACAGAAGGACCCCATGACTGGGTGCACAGAAGGACCCTATGACTGGGTGCACAGAAGGACCCCAGGACTGGGTGCACAGAAGGACCCCATGACTGGGTGCACAGAAGGACCCCCCGACTGGGTGCACAGAAGGACCCCATGACTGGGTGCACAGAAGGACCCCATGACTGGGTGCACAGAAGGACCCCATGACTGGGTGCACAGAAGGACCCCCCGACTGGGTGCACATAAGGACCCCATGACTGGGTGCACAGAAGGACCCCATGACTGGGGGCACAGAAGGACCCCATGACTGGGTGCACAGAAGGACCCCATGACTGGTTGCACAGAAGGACCCCATGACTGGGTGCACATAAGGACCCCATGACTGGGTGCACAGAAGGACCCCCCGACTGGGTGCACATAAGGACCCCCCGACTGGGTGCACATAAGGACCCCATGACTGGGTGCACAGAAGGACCCCATGACTGGGTGCACAGAAGGACCCCCCGACTGGGTGCACAGAAGGACCCCATGACTGGGTGCACAGAAGGAACCCCCGACTGGGTGCACATAAGGACCCCATGACTGGGTGCACATAAGGACCCCCCGACTGGGTGCACAGAAGGACCCCATGACTGGGTGCACAGAAGGACCCCCCGACTGGGTGCACAGAACCCCCCGACTGGGTGCACAGAAGGACCCCATGACTGGGTGCACATAAGGACCCCATGACTGGGTGCACAGAAGGACCCCATGACTGGGTGCACAGAAGGACCCCATGACTGGGTGCACAGAAGGACCCCATGACTGGGTGCACAGAAGGACCCCATGACTGGGTGCACAGAACCCCCCGACTGGGTGCACAGAAGGACCCCATGACTGGGTGCACATAAGGACCCCATGACTGGGTGCACAGAAGGACCCCATGACTGGGTGCACAGAAGGACCCCATGACCTGGTGCACAGAACCCCCCGACTGGGTGCACAGAAGGACCCCATGACTGGGTGCACAGAAGGACCCCATGACTGGGTGCACAGAAGGACCCCATGACTGGGTGCACAGAAGGACCACATGACTGGGTGCACAGAAGTACCCCTGACTGGGTGCACAGAAGGACCCCATGACTGGGTGCACAGAAGGACCCCATGACTGGGTGCACAGAAGGACCCCATGACTGGGTGCACAGAAGGACCCCTGACTGGGTGCACAGAAGGACCCCTGACTGGGTGCACAGAAGGACCCCTGACTAGGTGCACAGAAGGACCCCATGACTGGGTGCACAGAAGGACCCCATGACTGGGTGCACAGAAGGACACCATGACTGGGTGCACAGAACCCCCCGACTGGGTGCACAGAAGGACCCCATGACTGGGTGCACAGAAGGACCCCTGACTGGGTGCACAGGACCCCATGACTGGGTGCACATAAGGACCCCATGACTGGGTGCACAGAAGGACCCCATGACTGGGTGCACAGAAGGACCCCATGACTGGGTGCTCAGAAGGACCCCATGACTGGGTGCACAGAAGGACCCCTGACTGGGTGCACAGAAGGACCCCATGACTGGGTGCACAGAAGGACCCCTGACTGGGTGCACAGGACCCCATGACTGGGTGCACATAAGGACCCCATGACTGGGTGCACAGAAGGACCCCATGACTGGGTGCACAGAAGGACCCCATGACTGGGTGCTCAGAAGTACCCCATGACTGGGTGCACAGAAGTACCCCTGACTGGGTGCACAGAAGGACCCCATGACTGGGTGCACAGAAGGACCCCTGACTGGGTGCACAGAAGGACCCCTGACTAGGTGCACAGAAGGACCCCATGACTGGGTGCACAGAAGGACCCCATGACTGGGTGCACAGAAGGACCCCATGACTGGGTGCACAGAACCCCCCGACTGGGTGCACAGAAGGACCCCATGACTGGGTGCACAGAAGGACCCCATGACTGGGTCACAGAAGGACCCCATGACTGGGTGCACAGAAGGACCCTATGACTGGGTGCACAGAAGGACCCCAGGACTGGGTGCACAGAAGGACCCCATGACTGGGTGCACAGAAGGACCCCCCGACTGGGTGCACAGAAGGACCCCATGACTGGGTGCACAGAAGGACCCCATGACTGGGTGCACAGAAGGACCCCATGACTGGGTGCACAGAAGGACCCCCCGACTAGGTGCACATAAGGACCCCATGACTGGGTGCACAGAAGGACCCCATGACTGGGGGCACAGAAGGACCCCATGACTGGGTGCACAGAAGGACCCCATGACTGGTTGCACAGAAGGACCCCATGACTGGGTGCACATAAGGACCCCATGACTGGGTGCACAGAAGGACCCCCCGACTGGGTGCACATAAGGACCCCCCGACTGGGTGCACATAAGGACCCCATGACTGGGTGCACAGAAGGACCCCATGACTGGGTGCACAGAAGGACCCCCCGACTGGGTGCACAGAAGGACCCCATGACTGGGTGCACAGAAGGAACCCCCGACTGGGTGCACATAAGGACCCCATGACTGGGTGCACATAAGGACCCCCCGACTGGGTGCACAGAAGGACCCCATGACTGGGTGCACAGAAGGACCCCCCGACTGGGTGCACATAAGGACCCCATGACTGGGTGCACAGAAGGACCCCATGACTGGGTGCACAGAAGGACCCCATGACTGGGTGCACAGAAGGACCCCCCGACTGGGTGCACAGAAGGACCCCATGACTGGGTGCACAGAAGGACCCCATGACTGGGTGCACAGAAGGACCCCATGACTGGGTGCACAGAAGGACCCCCCGACTGGGTGCACATAAGGACCCCATGACTGGGTGCACAGAAGGACCCCATGACTGGGTGCACAGAAGGACCCCCCGACTGGGTGCACAGGACCCCATGACTGGGTGCACAGAAGGACCCCTGACTGGGTGCACAGGACCCCATGACTGGGTGCACAGAAGGACCCCATGACTGGGTGCACAGAAGGACCCCCTGACTGGGTGCACATAAGGACCCCATGACTGGGTGCACAGAAGGACCCCATGACTGGGTGCACAGAAGGACCCCATGACTGGGTGCAGAGAAGGACCCCATGACTGGGTGCACAGAAGGACCCCATGACTGGGTGCACATAAGGACCCCATGACTGGGTGCACAGAAGGACCCCATGACTGGGTGCACAGGACCCTGATTGGGTGCACAGAAGGACCCCTGACTGGGTGCACATAAGGACCCCATGACTGGGTGCACAGAAGGACCCCATGACTGGGTGCACATAAGGACCCCATGACTGGGTGCACAGAAGGACCCCATGACTGGGTGAACATAAGGACCCCATGACTGGGTGCACAGAAGGACCCCATGACTGGGTGCACAGAAGGACCCCATGACTGGGTGCACAGAAGGACCCCATGACTGGGTGCACAGAAGGACCCCATGACTGGGTGCACAGAAGGACCCCATGACTGGGTGCAGAACCCCCCGACTGGGTGCACAGGACACCCCGACTGGGTGCACAGAAGGACCCCATGACTGGGTGCACAGAAGGACCCCATGACTGGGTGCACAGAACCCCCCGACTTGGTGCACAGAAGAACCCCATGACTGGGTGCACATAAGGACCCCATGACTGGGTGCACAGAAGAACCCCATGACTGGGTGCACCGAAGGACCCCCCGACTGGGTGCACAGAAGGACCCCCCGACTGGGTGCACAGAAGCACCCCATGACTGGGTGCACAGAAGGACCCCCGACTGGGTGCAGAGAAGGACCCCATGACTGGGTGCACTTAAGGACCCATGACTGGGTGCACAGAAGGACCCCATGACTGGGTGCACAGGACCCCATGACTGGGTGCACAGGACCCCCCGACTGGGTGCACAGAAGGACCCCATGACTGGGTGCAAAGAAGGACCCCATGACTGGGTGCACAGAAGGACCCCAGGACTGGGTGCACAGAAGGACCCCAGGACTGGAAGCACAGAAGGACACCATGACTGGGTGCACAGAAGGACCCCCCGACTGGGTGCACTGAAGGACCCCATGACTGGGTGCACAGAAGGACCCCATGACTGGGTGCACAGAAGGACCCCCGACTGGGTGCAGAGAAGGACCCCATGACTGGGTGCACTTAATGACCCATGACTGGGTGCACAGAAGGACCCCATGACTGGGTGCACAGGACCCCCGACTGGGTGCACAGGACCCCCCGACTGGGTGCACAGAAGGACCCCATGACTGGGTGCAAAGAAGGACCCCATGACTGGGTGCACAGAACCCCCTGACTGGGTGCACATAAGGACCCCATGACTGGGTGCACATAAGGACCCCATGACTGGGTGCACAGGACCCCATGACTGGGTGCACATAAGGACCCCATGACTGGGTGCACAGAAGGACCCCATGACTGGGTGCAAAGAAGGACCCCATGACTGGGTGCACAGAAGGACCCCAGGACTGGGTGCACAGAAGGACCCCAGGACTGGAAGCACAGAAGGACACCATGACTGGGTGCACAGAAGGACCCCCCGACTGGGTGCACTGAAGGACCCCATGACTGGGTGCACAGAAGGACCCCATGACTGGGTGCACAGAAGGACCCCCGACTGGGTGCAGAGAAGGACCCCATGACTGGGTGCACTTAATGACCCATGACTGGGTGCACAGAAGGACCCCATGACTGGGTGCACAGGACCCCCGACTGGGTGCACAGGACCCCCCGACTGGGTGCACAGAAGGACCCCATGACTGGGTGCAAAGAAGGACCCCATGACTGGGTGCACAGAACCCCCTGACTGGGTGCACATAAGGACCCCATGACTGGGTGCACAGAACCCCCCGACTGGGTGCACATAAGGACCCCATGACTGGGTGCACAGAAGGACCCCATGACTGGGTGCACATAAGGACCCCATGACTGGGTGCACATAAGGACCCCATGACTGGGTGCACAGAAGGACCCCAGGACTGGGTGCACAGAAGGACCCCAGGACTGGGTGCACAGAAGGACCCCCGACTGGGTGCACAGAAGGACCCCCGACTGGGCATACAGAAGGACCCCCGACTGGGTGCACAGAAGGACCCCCGACTGGGCATACAGAAGGACCCCTTGACTGGGTGCACAGAAGGACCCCCCCGACTGGGCGTACAGAAGGACCCCCGACTGGGTGCACAGAAGGACCCCCGACTGGGTGCATAGCCAGGGGCCTCCTCCTAACTGTGGAGGCAGCCTGACGTGTTTCCCAGGTGGAGGCCTCTCCCCAGGGTCCTCTCCATGGCTCTGTGGAAAGTGGGCCAGAAAGAGGAGCTGGCAGAAGCTGGTAGCCAGCCTGGGAGGTCCGTGGAGGGACGGCAGCCTCTGTGGGGCAGGGAGGTGAGTTGGAGGAATCAGGAGCCCCGGGAGGAGAGAAGCACGTGGCTCCTGGCCCGGGCCTCACCACGAGGGCTGGACAAGGCCCTGGCCACAGCAGGAGAGCCCAGCAGCGTGTGCAGAGTGTCTCAGCACCCTGGGACCTCAGCTCCAAAGCAGCAGGCCACGAGGGGCTTGGCAACAAAGGAACTGAGCATGGTGTGACCTGGGTGTGAAGAGCTGCCTTGGGGTCCGCAGATTCGCTGTGGGGAGCCGTGAACTTCTCGCGGCAGCAGACACAGCCGTCAAGTCCCCCAAGCCAGAGTGCCTTGCAGGTGGCTCCTACCTGGGATCAGCCTCGCTGCCCGGGCAGCGTGGGAAATGCCAGCGGAAGAGGCGTGTCAGATCGGGGTCACCAACCTGGAGCAGAGGAGCGAGGGCACGTCCCACCCCAGGGAGTGCCTCCCAGCCAGAAGCTCTGGTCTATGGCTTCCCAAGGTGTCCCTAGGAGACTCTGGAGGCCCCAGTTCCCGGAACAGAGTTATCTGGTCCCTCTGAGGGGAGCAGGAACCAGGCAAGGGACGGCTCTGGGACAGCAGAGGTGGCTCTCGCCCTGGAGCCGACTGCACAGCACTGCCGTCCGGGGTGCTGCCCTGCCTCTGCTGGCCCTTCCTGGGCAGCATGCTGTTTCTGTTTGGTTTCCGGACATTATCACCTTCTCGGCCTCTCAGTTTGCTCTGCTACACCAGCACCTCCCCGGGGACCTCCCTGTTGGTCCAGAAGCAGAGCAGAAGGTCCTGCCCAGCGCTCCCGCCCACAGCTGGACACTGCTACTCCCTGCCAGAGGAAGGAAGCACGCCGCCACCTCGGCACACACGCAGGTGTTGCTCGTCCAGCTTCCGCGGACAAATGGTGACGGCATGCGTGTTGGGCTCCAGGCGAAGCTTCCGTCCAGTGCACACGGCAGAACAAGCAGGTGAGGCGGGTCCACCCGTCCCCCACCTCAGGTCCTGTGTGGGGAGACTTAGAATTCGCTCTTCAGCAATTTTAAAGTTTACATCACTATGAACTGTCCTAGCTTGCCGCCTCTAGATCAGCAGAACTTACCCTCTGTCTAGCTGGAGCTCCTGACCTTCTGGCCAGCGACTACACTTTCCCGGCCCAGCGCTGCAGGCTCACTGACCACCTTTCCACTCCACCTCCATGAGTCTGGTTTTGGAGTCCACCTCAGGCAGGTCTTGGATGTCCCGTCCCGTGCCTGGCATTTCAGCTAGCCTACTGTTTCCAAGCTCCTCCACAAACGCCAGCATCCCGCCTCCAAGCTGAGCAGTATTTCTTTGTGTGTTTTGTGTCACCTCGTTTTCTTTACGTGTTCCCCCGTGGACAATTGGGTGGACTCCACATCTCCCTGCGCACAGGACGTGGACACTGACTTCCGGCTCCCCCTGGAGCCTGCCGCGGTTCTTCTTTTAATGTTTTAGGAGACTGCGGCTTTCTGACGTGTCTGCCGCACACACGAGGTTCCCTCCCCCCACATCTATCCCACCACCCCGCCACTCTCCCGTCACTCTCCATATCCTATTTGGTTTTTTAAAGTGTGTTGTTAAAGCTTATAATGTACGTTCTTTGATTTGATAAACTATTGGAGAATAAGTATGACGGACGAGCGGGGGGCAGCCGGGAAGCGGGAGGGGGCTGAGCCCTGGAGCTTGGCTGGGCCGAGGGTGGAGCCCTGGTCTCCCCTTCAGTGGGAGACCCTGCGGTCGGCCTAGCACCATGATTAATCAAGGACTGCAATGCTCCTGGAAAGCAAACAGAGGAAGACAAAGGACAGGAACCTCCCAGGGGCTGCTGGAAGCTCCTGCTCTGTGTCTGACGCCAGAGGCAAGACTGGGAGTCGGAGCCTCTTCATGCAGGACTCTGCCAGGGCCTGGTGGCGGTGGTGGCAGGGACAGCGGCTGTCAGGGGGCCAGGAAGGCCCTCACTGTGGCAGTCCTCTGCCAGCGCACACCAGGGACACTCTCGCACAGTCTCCCTGAGTGTTCCTGGGGCACACCTGACCCCACGCCGAGGACACGGTCCCGCCTACTGGAAGGACGTGGGCCACCGGCCGGCTGGGGGACCGGGTGGGAAGCAGGGAAACACTGAATGCTGCGGCACTCGGTGCACCCTCCGGAGCCAGCCAACCAGGGAGACCGCTGGACCAGAGGCTGGGTGCTGAGGGCCAAGCGTGGTCCACACTGGCCAAGGGCAACAGTCGCGTCCAGGCCCTTGTGACTTTCTACGCATGCTGGACAGAGGACAGAGAGGCAGGGATGGAAGGACCCTCACAGTGCCGAGGAGTTCCCAGGCCCAGTGTGTGAGGCCCCGTGTCCCAGACGTCCGCCCCTTGCAGGACCAGACACCCACACCCCAAGGACCTCTGTGCCATGGGAGCTGTGTGACGTGATTCCTAGGGCAGGTGGCCACGGGGAAAGCCAGGAGAGCGTGCGGGACACCTTACCTTTTCTAAAGGCAAGGAGTGGAAATGCACACACACACTTGCACACACACTTGCATATACATGTGCACAGGCATGGTTGCCCACCCAAGCACACTCAGACGCATGTGAACACACACACATTTTGTTAGGAGAACACAGAAAGGATACAGCAACAAACAAACCAAACATTGACCTCTGGAGCCGTGGAAACTGCGGGAAAGGCCCTGGGGCAGGAGCGAGGCTTCTTGAGCACCCTGTGAGTCTGTTTCTAGCTATGAGAAAGCAAGAGGTGCAGAGATCCGGGACATTTCCCCCTGGGGGTTCGTGTTGGTGGAATGATTCTGAAACCGTTTGCCACATTAGTCGGCCGAGCAGAGGTGGGTGCAGCAGGAACGGGGAGCGGGGCCTGATGGTGGGAGCGAGACCCATGCTGTGGGGCTGACCCTGGAGACAGCATAAACCCTAAGGCACGGTCCCTCGCTCTGCCCACCTCCAGAGCCCAGGGGCATCGCGCAGCACCACACAGCTCCACCCAAGGCCTCTTGTCTCAATTCTCCCATCAAAGGAACAAGATTCCTGAGGGGAAAGATTGAATTTAGGTCTTAAGCAGGTGACTTTGGGGTGTGTTCTTGTACCAAAAAGCAAGAAAAATCTCAAAATCTAGAGTGGCCTCCGCTGCTGGCAGAGAGTGTGAGCCTGCTACTGGCCGGCTCCGCTGCCCCACCCAGAACACCCCAGCCAAGGCCACTGGGACATGGGGAAGGCAGGCTGAGGGAGAAGGTCAACCAGGCCCCCGGGACGGCAGTGTGGGTGCTCTGGGGTACCCCCACTGCATCTGACCTTAGCCTGAGGGGTGAGGTCCCACCTGTGCAGCAGTCTGGGATGCTACGACAAAAGGCCACAAACTGCTGGCTCAGAGACCACAGAAATGCACTTCCCATGGTCCTGGAGGCTGGAGGTCCAAGGTCAGGGAGCTGGCAGAGTCGTGGTGGCCGGGCCTGCTTGCTGTGTCCTCCCACGGTGGAAGGGCAGGGCGCTGATTCCACTCCTGAGGGTCATCGCCTTGGGCTAGGGCTTCAGTACAGGAATTTGGGGGAGACCCAGCAGTGAACTGAGCTGGGCCTCCTCGGGGGACAGAGGCAGCAGGGCCCCAAGTGGAGCCCAATATCCCTGCCAACAAGGAGACAGGGTCTCGACCCAGCCACCACCCAGGTTCCAGAATGATCCACGTGGCGCAAATGGCGGCCAGGCCCCAGCAGCAGAGGCTCTGAAACCTAACTGGCAATAATGGTCACCCACAGAAGTCGAGAGCCACACGCAGTCTGGTTGCCACCTAAACAGACCACAAACAAGAACCAACACCCCAAAGACAGCAAGACCCAGAGTCTCACCATACGGCAGTCAGTACGTCCAGGTTGTGATGCCAAAGCACCACAGTCGCCAGCAACACTGGCCAAAGTCAATCAGCCACCGAGAGAGCCTGGGCCGGGTGGAGAGGACCTAGGCTCAGAGGGGCCACGTTCTTGCCGTGAGTGAACCTCCAAAGGCACGCAGGGGTCACGTGGATTGTGCTGCTCCACCAAGTGAAAGGGCAGAGGGCGTCCACGACACAGGGGCTCCGGGAACCCGCCCGTGTTTGGATATGAGCCACACGTTCCTGTTAACCCGGCGTCCAGGAGGAGACCCTGCGTGAGAGGAAACAGGGCAGCGTATCAATCCGCAGGCTGCAGCTGGAGCTGGTGGAAGGGACCCAGACTCCACTCCACATTGGCATGGGTCAGGCTCAGACCAAGAGGGCTTCCACCTTAGGAAGCCAGAGGGCATCCGCCACGAACAGCCAAGGCAGACGAAGAGCAAGGGTTAACAGAAACTCACAGAGGGCAGGAACCCACGAGCCAACAGAGAATGTCTGAAGATATCAGTCAAACCCAAGAACTGCAGGCTGGACCGGCCAAGGAGGACGGCAGGATGCCAAGGGCTGGTGTGGGGAGCCAGGGAGGCGGTGATGGGCAGCTGGGCAGAGAGCAGATGGGCTCTTTGAGCAACTCGGACCACACCAGAGCTCAGAGGTGGTGGACAGCTTGTTGAAAGACACACAGCAAAAGCTCCTCTCCTCACTTGAGAGGAAGCAGGGAGTCTGAGTCGTCCTGTGCCCTCAGAACAAGGGCCCTCTCAACCAGAACTTCACAAAGCAGAACAAACCAAAGGGAAACCCAACTCCAAGCCCAGAGGCTTCACTAGACGATGCCATCAGACCGGGAGCACCTTCCAGCGTGGACCAGGTCCACGTGACCCTGCAGCCACAGAAAGGGGCACGAGGAAAGCCCGACCGTCTGGAGCCTCACAGACACAGCGGAGGGAGCATGGCCAGTGGCCCTCGGGACAGCACTGACCAGGCAGCTCCATCCCAGGACTGCCTTGGACAGTCACCGAGACGTCGAGGCTCTCACAGATCCGAGAACCCACGGGCAGGCTCCTCGGGGGCTGGCAAAGCTCCTGCTGGGTGGGAACCTCAGCAGACCTGGTAGACCCTCCCTGAAGGGGGCGTTGGCCTCTGTGAGACCCTGCAGCCAGCCTCAGGCTGGTGGAGAGGACAAGCACCCTCGGGGGGCAGCGACTGACCTGTCACTGGCCTCACCCCTTCTGCTTCTGACCACAGCAGGTCAGGACTCTGGGCCCTAAGCAAAGCCCAGGGATTGTAGAGGCAGAAGTAAAACCCCCTCTCTCCTCCCTGATGTGGCCATCTGTGCCCGAATCCCGGTGATCTGCTTAGAACTGTCCTGGGCGAGTGGTTGGCTGAGTGAGTTCACAGGAGGCACAAGCCATGCACCAAGAGAAAAAGAAGAATCAGTTTGTATCTGGACATTAGAAATAAACCACGGGGAATCAACTTTGAGTACCCTCTCAACTGCATCACAAAAATGACGTATTTAGGTCTTTATGTCTCAAGTAGCACAGGATCTGCCGACTCAGACTGCAAGATGGAAGACCTAAGTGAGAGGGGCGCGGTCTCTGCCCACCCCCTGGAAGATGGCGTCTTTGGCAGGTCTCTGTGGACTCAAGGCCACCCTAGTCCAAGCCCAGCAGGACCCTTTCAGGATGAGCAAGCTCACTGTAAAGTCTGCACGGAAGGGAAGAGTTACTAGAATCACCAGCAATTTTTAAAAAGCGCAAAAGGAAGAGCACCCAGGGCAACACAGAGTGTCTTGAGGTGTCTGAAAACCGTGCGTCCCAGGGGTCCTGCTCGCTTTAAGGCAGCGTCTCGGAGCCTTCCCCTTGATGTGACCGTGGACTGGGGTGGGCCGTGGCTCACAGATGCCAGCTCTTCTCTCTGGCTGGATTCCTTGGGGGCTGTCACAGCCTGGGCATTGTGTTTGCATGGGTGGCGGGTTTTTTTTTTTTTTTTAAGGTGGCTTTGGGTGGGAATTGGCTAGAAACCCTGCAACCCAGGAAACACATCTGAGTTTTTCTATAGTGACCTTCAATGAGGAAAGTGTACTTGTGTTATGAAGCACAGTGTTTGAAATTATGATTCTCTGGAGAATATAAAAATTTGAAGGGGTGCTGGGAAACTGACCAACTTAAGTTATGTGAAGGTATGAATATGTCATAATGTACCCCATTGTCATGTATAAATATAATGCACCAGTTAAAATTAATTAAAAGCAATATTAAAAGTTGAAACAAAAACACACCCAATATCAAGACTTACTCTAACAGTACTATAACCAGAAGAGTGCTGCACTGTCAGAGGATAGAGATCAATACAAGAGCATAGAGCCCAGAGTACACTCACAGGATTGATTTTTAAGACAGGTACAAAGACAGGCTTGCAGAGGAGAGAGAGTCCTTTCATCAGATGGCCCTGGGGCCCCTGGACGTCTGCAGGGGATCCTCCACCTACCAACACAAGGTCGATCCCAGATATGAATGTAGAACACAAAACTACAGAAACTGGGAGAAAAACAGGAGAAAGCCCAGCTGACCTTGGCCTAGCAAACGTTTGTGGATTCAATTCCAGAAGTACAAGCCATAAAGCCATAAACCACTCTGGCCAGAGCTTCTTCAAACTTAAAGCCTTTGGCTCCAGCCCGTCTCTGCTGAAAGATCAAAACTGCAGGACACAGATCAGGACCAAGAATTTAACTCTCATCTGACAAGGGACTCCTATGTGAAGAACTCTCAGGTCATTGAGAAGCTGCCCAGTAATGCAGTCGGCTGGACATTTGAGAACACCCCTTACCAAAGAAAATACACGATGGCAAAGAGATGCAGGAAGAAATATGGTTGGTACCATTTTTTTTTTCAATAGGGGAATTCAAATTGAGGCCACAGTGAGCTACCACTGCCCCTGACCGAGGCAGCCAGCCCACCAGTGGCTGTCTTTTATGGCAATACCGAATGTTGGTGAGGACGCTGAACAAGCAGAATTCCAGACAGTGCAATGGCACGGACACCTCGAAAGCACATCTCAGTAAGTCAGACGTAAGCGTGTGAGAGCCGGCAACGCAGCTCCTGTGATAGCCAAATGAAACGGATCTATGGTCACCAAAAAATCACTTTCACAAGTGCTCGTGGCACATTTTATGGTTGATGTGTTCCGAATGGTCCCAGATGGGAAAGAATCCAAGTGCCCCCTCACTGGGGACCCGTGCACAAACTGTGGTGCCCCCAGAAAAAAGTCGAGGCCGTCCGCGCAGGATAGTGCTTCAGAGCTGTGTGGGGAGAGGGGCCGGGCGCACCAGGCTGTGCACTGGTCTGTTCTGGAAAACGTGGGGCTACAGGGACTGGGCAGGTGGCTACTGGGCTTTGCCTGGGAAACGTGTGAGCACAGAGGGGAGCACAGGGCTTGAAGGGAGGGGCGGATGGCCTGGCCTCCCCTGGGCATTCCCAGGACTCCACATTTACCAGTCTCAGAGCTGCGCATCAGACAGGTCCTGAATTTTAATGTGTGTGAAACTAAAATTTTCAGTAAAAAATGTACAAAAGTGTATTCATTCTTCCTGTAAAAATGTAAGCACTTAACATTTTAAAAAGTCTCAGGATGGATCTCCTAAACCCTGACCCAAAGGCACCCCAGTGGACATCTTGGTGGACAGCGAGGTGTCCTGTGTGCATTCTGGATGCTCTGGTGTGCACATTCTGGACTTGGGCACCGTGAGCAAGATCACCCTCCTCCTGTGGGTGACTGCCCTCAAAATCAAGCCCAGGGTCTCTCGCCTGGCTCCTGTCCCTTCTCTGCCCTGATCTGCAGGGGATGGGGCCCTCCTGGGCCCTGGTGCCCCATCCTTCCTGAGGCACCTCTGCCCTGCCCTCCCTCCTTGGCCACCTGAGGTCTGAAGGTTCATTGTTTGCCCCAGTTTATCACCATGTTTCTCTCTCTCTCTCTCTCTCTCTCTCCTTTTTACTTGATTGTTTTGGTGCTGAGGGTTGAACCTGAGGCACTCTATGCCACACCCCTGGTCCTTTTCTTTCTTATTTTTTATCTTAAGGCAGGACCTGCGAGGTTGCTGAGGCCAGCCTTGAACTCGTGATCCCCCTGCCTCAGCCTCCTGAGTATCCGGGATCTCAGGGGTGGCACCACACCTGGTTCATCACAATGTCTTTACGAACACCTGTGGGTGCAAAGCTGGATCTCAGTCAAGGGATCCCCTCGAGGGCAGATGCTGCCAGGATGGGTAAAAGTGCACTCCTGAGTGGTAGCACCTTCTAAAATGTCATTAGCCAGGCCTCCTACAAAGACGCACTGCAGCCAGGCCTTAAGATGCAGCCCAGCCCAAATGCATCTCATGAGAGACCCAGGCCAGAGCAGCAAGCCAGCCATCCCAGCTCCTGACCACAGGGCCAGTGAGATGGCCATGCCTGCTGCTAAGGTTTGAACAGCTTTTACTAGCCTTAGTCTGTTTTGTGTTGCTATAACCAAATGCCTGGGGTGGGGAACTTCATAAAGAAGTTGGATTTATTTAGCTCACGGTTCTGCAGGTAGAGGGTGTGGAGCAACCTCTGCTTGGCTCTGGTGGGTGCAGGGTGGTGGCATCACAGTGATGAGTACAGGCATAGGAAAGGGATTCGAGGGAGGTGCCACACATGTGCATAACGACCCTTCCTGCCAGGACTGCAGCAAGGGTAGAGGATAGCTCCACCCTCTCAGACCAGTCACACCCATGGGCCCTCCTCCAACCGGGTCTACCCCCTCTCAACCCACTCTGGACTGAACCTCCTGCCCATGGGCTTTGGGACAAGCCACATCAGAGCAGCGTACAGCCGCTGACAGCTCAGGAGCAACGGTGCAAGGACAGCAGGGACCCTGGGGTGAATGCAGCCTGTGCCTTCACCTTTTTACTTTTTATTTATTTTCTATTTATTTTATTTATTATGACAGCAGAATGCATTAAAATTCTATTACACATATAGAGCACAGTTTTTCCTATATCTGGTTGTACACAAACTATATTCACACCATTTCGTGTCTTCATACGTGTACTTAAGGTAATGATGTCCATCCATTCCACCATGATTTCCAACCCCCTGCCCCTCCCTTCCCCTCCACCCCTCTGCCCTCTCTAGAGTTCGTCTCTTCCTCCCGTGTTCCCCCTCCCTACTTCCCTACCCCACTATGAATTAGCCTCCTTATGTCAGAGAAAACAGTCAGCATTTCTGTGCCTTCACTTTCTTACATCACGTGGGAAACATGAGCTTGTGCTCAGCGCTGAGATACCTGGGAAAGTAGGACCGGGAAGAGACTCTTATCTGTGGAAGGCTGGAAATGCAGGCCTGCCTTGTCCTTGAGACCTGGACAATGAACTCCCAGGTGACCCATGCCACCCCCATGGGGACAAGAGACTTCCTTTGAACCCTTGATGGACCCTCGGGGATCAAGCCAAGTGTCCATTGAAAAATAACAGGCAAAGCGGCAGGTCCCGAGACCTGCAGGGGTCAGTCCTGACCAGCTGCCGTTGGTAAATGGTGTGTATCAAGGATCTGCTTCAGGTGATGGACTAGTGGATACAAGGCGAGGGCAGAAAAGAATTCTCTTGGAAGCCCTACCTGGGTTTACAGAGGTAAAATGCTCTTTTCACTACGGACTTGGACATGAAATTCTGCAGCCGAACGCAGGTACTAAGGTAACAGACCTTTGCCGTGAGCACAAGCATCCCAGAGGACGGGAAGAAGATGGGCAGTGGCCGGCTCTGGCCTGCAGATTTCAGGAGAAAAGACCTCAGTCTATTACTGCAAGTGATCTTAAAAGTCTGCCCCTGCTTGCTGAGCTCAGTGGACGGGATGAGAGGCCTGCTGGGCTGCAGCACCGGGCCTGGGCACAGAGCTGCTCCTGGGCCGAGCATCCCAGACGGAAGGGACCGAAGCACGCTGGGCTGCCACCTGTGCCTCTCGCCAGACCTGGACGCTGGTCTCTCACCCTCCTTCCCCAGGCAAAGCTGCTCCTGAGAGCAAACACTTACAGGGCGGGGGAGATTCTCGGTTTTACCCACACACACCTGAGCAGGGAGGGAGGGAGAAGGGGTGGAGGAGCAAGGCCCAGAGCAGGGAAGGAGAGCGGCACCACCACGTGCCCGTCTTCCCACCCGCGGTGTCTGGACCCTTTCCCAGGTGGGGAGTGGGTGCTCCCGAGGGTCAGGGCCCGAGGCAGGTGGGCACAGAACTCTAATACCACCTTGCCAGCACAGCCACCAGGATGCTCTGGACTCCTGGAAGACAGCCAGGCTGGCCCCTCTGCAAAGCCCTGTTGCGTGGAGATTCTTACTCCTGCATTCCCCAGAACACACCTTCTTTCAGGATTGGTTGAGGTGGGTTATACATGACCAATGTGGAGGACGCAGAGGGCCCAAGCTCTGGGGGCGCTTCTGGTCCCCCGGGACAGCAAGTCCTGGAGGGCGTGCCCAGGGCCACTGAGGGCTCATCGGCCTGGTTCACAGGCTGACTCGGGCTTCATGACCCCCGTGTGCCAGATTCTGTGGTGGGACTCAGGACAGCTGCGTGCTGTCTCAGGACTTGTTCCTGCTGAGGTGAGCACCCCTACGCGGCCCACGCATGGAGCACAGAGGTCTCCCTTCCCACGGGGAGCTGGCGGCACCTCAAAATGCCGAGAGCTGTGAAGTCTCCATCTGAACCTCAAGGTGTGAGCTCTGAAGGGCTCCCCTGATTCAGGGAATCCTGAGGTTCGACTGTTCAGAGGTCAGGGCCAGCTGTGGACAGCCCTGGCTTCAGTTTGCCAGTGGGGTAGGGGCTAGGGTGGGGCGACTGTGAGTGGTGTGCGGACGCCAGCAGCCAGGGAGGGTCCTCTGCTGTGGCCTTTGAGGTCAGCAGCATTGACCACCTCTGAGCAGCAGCCTTCAACCCAGAGCGCTGTCTGTTCTAGGCCCAGTGGGAGGGGCAGCAATCTCCGCACACAGATGTTAGTTACGTTCACTTTCTGATCTCATGAAAACAGCCATGTATGAGCGGATGGCATGGCGGTTCTCTGTGACCAGCCAATTCACCAGGGTACCTGGAAGTGCAGAAGTGCAGAATCATCTCCTCCTCTCCCCCACCTCCCAGCTCATGCCGGGCACTGTCCTCAGTGCTGAAGAGACAAGTCCAGTGTAGACAGGCTTTCTGCCATGAGGGGTGAAGGCAGGGAAAACAGACCCGTGAGTGCACCATGTGACAAGGCCTGGGGACACCTGCAGTGCTTGGAGGGAGCCTCCATGTGGGCTGGGAGGCTCACCTGTGGGCTGGGGTGTAGGGAGGGCAGTCCAAGGGCAGGTGTTATGGGGGAGGTGTGTGGGGCGCCCATGAGCTGCACAGCGCCCGCTCAGCTGGCTGTAGGACAGGGCTGCTCCGAGCCGGGTGTGCCTCCCTGAAACAGGCTCCCTGAAGTCGCCGGCTCCATTCGAGTTTTAGTATCCAAATTTCCCGTGGTGAACTGTGTCTGTGTGACTCTGTTTAAGGGTCCTGTCTACTGTGCAGTGGTGCTTTTGATGTACAAGCAGTTTTAATTTCATTTCTCATTTATCATCCTCATATTCAGACTCAGAGGTGTGCTTTCACCCCGAGGGCTGTGCAGAGGACCGTGAGTGAGCCGGTCACGTCTCCTACCTCCCCTGGGCTCCCAGTCTGAAGCCATCCTAGGCTGTTGGTGACGGCCCTTGGCCTGCCTGCGCCCTGGCAGGTCAGCTGAGGCTCCAGGCTCCCGGCACCCGCAGCGACGCCCGGCCGCTGTGCTCATCAAGGACCTGAGGCCGTCCTGGTCCCCCCAGCCTCTCAAGAAGGGGCAGCCTCTCCGATAGCCCCCTGATTGAGGCTCGCGGGCCCAGCAGGGATCCGGCAGCTAGGCATGAAAACACGTCTGGGCGGCTCCATGAGTGGCGGGGGCTGAAGGCCTGAGTGGCAGTCACCAGAGCTGCCTCTTCTCAGAGTGATCCGGGGTGGGGCCAGCCACGTGAGAGCAGCTCTGAATCTCATCTCCTCCCAGACTGATTGGCAATTATACTGCCATGCGTGGCTGCAATCAGACCTGAAATCATCTTGGCCTGGCTGTCACGGGTGCTGGCCTCCCCGTGCGCCTCTGAGGCAGTGTCTTGTGATGCTGGGGTCTTGGGCTATTAAAGTAGGTGACGTGCTCCGTCCAGTTTACCCTGAAGGGGCCTGAGCTGAGCACAGGTGGAAGATGACGAAGGGGCAGGGAGGGACCCAGGCTGACCATGGCTCAGCGGGCAGGTGAGGGAGGTGCTCACTGATGGGCCAGCCTGCAAATGCAGAAGGAGCCAGATGCACTGTCTGTTCCCTCTCCCGACACGGCTTCCTCCTGTCTCTCATCCCCATAGAGTGCCCGTCACTGTGCCTCAGAACAGGCTCCTGTGTCTTTGGGACACATGATGCTGGGGCAACAGCCAGGCCCGGGCACCCCACCCGTGCTGTAGGTCTGCTGCTCCTTAAAGGGAGAGCCAGCCTGCTGTGGTGGTTCCTGCCTGCCCCCCTGCCCCCCTGCCCCCGGGGCTCCCACAGCTGCAGTCTGCATAGAGGCCAAGGCCCAGTGATCGCCACAGAGGCCTCTGCTCCCCACTCGTCCTCACTCCTCGAAGGGATGGACAGTGAGTGCGGGCCAGGAGCTCTCTCCCTTGGGCTCCAGCCAGGCTTGGTCTCAGGAGACCGGGCTGGATTGGAGGAGTGAGATCAACTGTCCCCTCCCCAAACTGCCCGTCTTGCATGGACCCTTGGACGCAGCTCCCTTCTGCCTGTAGTGTCTCTGCCTTCCTGGCACTGGACATCCGGGTTTCCCCACATTCTGTCCCCTCCACAGGACCCCTTGAAGTCTCTTGTCTTGAAGGTGCCCTCTGTGTCCTGACGGCACTCCCAGGGGCCCGTTCCCTGGAAGGTAGGTGTCCATGCGAGACTGTGGGGAATGGATGCCCAGCCGGCCCAGGTTCTGCTCGGGCTGTGCAGGTGTGCAGGGCTGCTTTCTGTATCAGGGCTTGATGTCAGTGTCCCAGGGCTGCCCTCACAGAGCGTCCTCCCCCTAAGCCTCAGAGGTGGGTTCCCTGGCAGTGCTGGAAGCCAGAAGTCTGAAGGAGATGTTGGCAGGTTCACGCCCTGGGGCCTGAGGTCTGTGGACAAGAGTGGCTCCTTGTCTTCTCCTAGCTTCTGGGTTTGCAGACAGGAGGATCACAAGTCCAAGGCCAGCCTGGGCAACTTAGTGAGACCCTGTCTCAAAATAGAAAATAAAAAGGACGGGGATGTAGCTCAGTGACAAAGCAGGTTTGAGTTGGATCACCAGTACTATAAATAAATCAATAAAGACATTGATTTAAAACTCTTATTGCTGAAACTGCCAACGCTCATCTGAGCCGCTGGGGAACCGGGGAGGATGACCCTGTTGGAGGTGGGGCTGCACGGCTCCAGGGTTGTCAGGCAATACCCCAGATGCAACCAGCAAGGCAGGGCGGGCTCTGCTAACTCGGGGACAGCACCCACCTGCATTCTCCACTAGGAAGCGGAGCGTGTGGCCGCCTAGTGTTGTCCTGTTTCAGTGGTCAGCAGCACCGGTGGGATGGCAAACATTTCTTCCTGTGTGTCACCTAAGTTTCTGCTCTAATTTGGATGTAGAATGTCCAGGAAAGGCCATGTGTTAAAGGTGCCCCCAGGGGGTGGCTATGGGGAGGTGGGGCCTAGTGGATGGTCCTTGGGTACCCCTGACCCCCCCCCGTTTTTCTTTCTTGCTTCCCAGCTTCTGTGAGGTGAGCAGTCCCCCCAGTGCTCCCACCAGAGTGCTCTTGTAGACCATGGGCCTAAGGGTGACAGCGTCGAGCCACCATAAACCAAAACCTCTGGGCGTCATTTCCCTCAGGCTGACCAGCACAGCTCCCAGGAACAGCAAAGCACAAAGACTGACAGGATGCACTCCGGGGCCGCGCCGTTGGGCTCCGAGTCCGAGTCCAGCAGCGACCCTGTTCCCCACATCTGGGGTGCTCCCTAAGGCACAGAGACCCTCCTGGGCTGTCTGAGGCTCCTCTGAGGGAAGTCAGCCCAAGACGCAGCCAGCCCTGCACCCTACACATGCTGTGGTGCGGCTGCGGGCAGTACTGCCTCTGGGCGGCCAGCCATGGGCAGCACTGGTCCAGCCCAGCCGGAGAGCCAGGGCAGTCTCATCCACATGTGGGCATGAACCCCTGCTCTGGCCTCTTCTCGTTGAATCGACCAGGTCCTGCGGGAACAGGACCCTGCGCGTCCCGTGACTTCTGCTTGTGTCACCAGGCCTCTCGGGTGTTGTGCTCCGTGATGTCACGGGGATCTCAAGCTGGTGTGGGTGAGGGTTACAGTGGGGACCAGAGTACGGGAACAGACCAGAAGATGGAAAGTGCCAAGACGGCTTCCGGAACTCACCAGTTTCATTTCAGTCTTTAAAAAAACAACAAAAATGAGACCCATCAACATTTAGAGATTAATTAGGTATTTGTGCTTTTTCCCAGTGTTTAGTGCTTCCTCGTGGAGAAACGGTTTGTGGTCTCAAGATACTGGCTTGGATACTTTCACTTTCTCATCCGAGTCTCGGCCCAACACGGCAGAACCTTCCGTGCCAGCTTCCAAAGCGCCCGTCCCTGGTCCTCCGCAGACCTAGGCTTCAGCCCTGCTGGACAAACTGGAGGCTTCCCACGCTGAGGCCCCCTGGGCGAGGTGCCGACCTGGGCTCCTGGGCAGCATCCTGCCTGGCTCGCCCACACCACACCTGGCCCTGCTGAACGGCTGCAGAAGACAGGACCTTGCCTTCTCAGGCCACCTGGAGTCAGACCTTGTCCCCCGCCACCCGCTGAGGCCGAGACACTCCTGGAGCACAGCATCTCCCTGCGCCCAGGAGGACAGGGCAGCCCCTCTCTCAGACACTCGCCACTCACACATCGCCTCTGTCCTCTGACTGCCCCTGGCCATTTGTCCCCCCTCCTTCATTCAGCAAATCCCTGCGAGCTGCCGTTCTGTAGCCAAGGACGCAGGAACACATAGACAAGGATGGACAGGCGGACCCTTGCATCCCAGGGGGCGAGAGACGAGCAGACACTAGTAACCTATTTGACATGCTCCTCAGTGACAAGTGCGGAGAAGGCTGAGGGGAGAAGGCAGAGGGTGTCAGTGTTGAGAAGCTGGTCAGCAAAGGCTCACTGCCAGGGTGCCGAGGCCACAGCAGCCAGAGGAAGAGGGTGGTCATCCACCCTGGCTGGTGTGGACTGGCCAGGGGAGAGTGCAGCCTGAAGATTGGACCAAAGGAGCCCGACGGTGGAGGGTGGAGGGTGGTGTGGGCCCTGGAGCTCCTTCCCCCCAGCTGCCCTTCTGCAGCCTGGGAGCTCCTGCTGTCCCAGGATGAGATGGCCGTGCCCTCCTGGCCTCTCACCTGGTGCCTACTGTTTTGATATTTGCTCTTTTCCCTACAGGGTTGGGAATTTCTTGAGAGCATGAACCATGACCAGTCTCCTTTTTAGTATTGTACATTCTCTTCACTAAGTGCGGAGAGTGTGATCTCCAACAAAGACCTACTGAATTGAATTCTTACTCTATGATCTCCTCCGTCTGATCAGGAGGAGTATAAGTTGCTGTGTTTGCTTGTGAGCAAACCCCAGTAAAGACATCAGCTAACTTTTTCAGACTGGAAATTAAAAAACAGGCACAGATCTTCAGGGGATCTGTGAGTGACCTTTGACCCCCCCTTTTCTTTAGTCCCTAGAAGAGCAGCCTCCTTAGAAGAGTAGACATGAGATAGAAATTTTACAAGCCAGAAACCTGGGCCTGGCTCAGACAAGGAGGGATGGTCTGTGGGTGGCAGCTAGACTCAGAGTGAAAAGGTGCATGTCCACCTGGTGTCCCTGTGGGATCTCAAATGCACCCCTCTCCTGGACAGCAGGAAGAAACAGGTTTGCTTTTCCACCCGAGGAGCTGGAGGGCTCTGAGTAGGGCCCAGGCCCTGCACCTGCTTCTCTAGTGCACCCTGGGGTGCTGTGTGCAGTGGCCAGACAGCTTAGGAGGGTCCAAAAGGTCACATGCAAAGGGCCAGCCAACCCTCCAGTGTGTGTCACCTCTGGTGAGCCACAGGCGTGACCTCTGAAGGCTCTGCCATCCCCCCAGCTCCAAGGTCAGCTGGTGATGTACCCCTGGGAATTTCTGAGGATCGAGTATGGAGGGGCTAAAGACTGCAGCAATCCTCCTCCCCATCCTTCCCTGAACGTCCCCGGATGGCACACCTGCCCTAAACAAGTGCCGTCACCAGGCGTCTGACACCAGTGGCCACAGCAGAAACTCTGGGTTTGCAAAGGGCACCGAGCCAGGAACCTGACCCAGCAGGGTAAGTGTCCCCAGGACATGAACAGGGGCCTGGGAGCTGAGCGGCTCTCAGCCCTCATTTTCACGTGAAGCGTGGTATTTAAAATGTAAGAATTCATGATTCCAGACCTCAGCCGTACGCTCCTCTTGCTTTTCTATTTTGGTTGTGGCAGCTGTTTCTAAGAGTTCACATCCACCCACAGCTGCTGCTCCGCAATGCTGGGGCCGCGCAGCGCTCTGCACCCCGCTTCCTTCCCCAGCAGGGTAGTCGGGAGCCTCCCACCCCAGGGTCGAGTGTGCCCCTCACTTTGCACTGCGACAATTCATGGTGGTGCTTTCCTATCAGAGATGCGGCCTGGCCCGAGGGAGAAGAGGTGGGGGGCAAGTTCAGGGTGGAGCTTCGTCAGTGTGCATTCTGGAACTGCATTCACTAGAGCCATCCATCAGTTCCAGCAAAGCATTCACTTATTAAACCATATTTGTGACGATAAATAATTAAAATGGCCACTGGAACAATTCAGTGAGATTCGCTGAGACTCATAACTGCAAAGATCAGACAAAGAAATCACCGTCTCTCCCATAAAATCCCCAAGGAGGCCAGTTTGTGAAGACCAGTAGCTCTAGAGAGCCTGAAGCCCAGCAGCCTCGCAGGAAAGCCTGCAGAAGCACTTCCCAGGCTCTCCCCTCTCAGCCACCTTACAGGGACAGAGCCGAGAAAACGACCTGTCCAGGAAGCCCTCCACAGCAACCTCTGGGTTAGGTGCCCGGAGCCCTCCCTCCCTGTCCTAGGAAGAGGGGACAGTCCAGGTGGGCGCCCTGAGCTTGGCTGGGCTTTGTGCCCCACACCAAGGGTATTGTGGTGGGGGACCGTGAACTACGTGACTGGCACGGAATCCTGGGAACGCTGGGAACAGCTGTTTTCCCATACAAGTTATCTAACTTGCAAAAACATTTATAATTTGCTTACCGCCATATTAAAATCTAGATAAGGCCCCTCAGTTACAAGAAGACTTCATGGCTTTCTTATCTGCTTTTTGCAACATCTTGTAATAAGTCTTCTTTTCTGGTCTGTAGTGCTTTTTCAATCAATGCAGCTGACAACAGATGATTTCCACACAAGGGGCATGTCACGCTGGCCCTGTGTGAACGTTGACCTAATTTACTTAATCTTAGATTATTTATCTGGAATATCTTGCCTGTGAATATTTGAAAGTGCGTAGCCATTGTAGTCTTTAGGGGAAAAGGAAGAGCAGAGGGCGGAGGAGCGCCGCTGCCCTTCATAAGCCGGCAGCACACTAGTCCACGCGGCTCGCAAGCTGCGAGTTAATTGGAATTTCCAGCCTGTGGCCTCTGCCCACGGCCACTCGGGGTGCAGGTCCGGGCTTCTCCTGTTTACCCTTGCTTGCCCTGTTTAATTCTTGCATTCCTGGATGGATCTGGAAAAGTGGGAGAGTTGCTCATTTCTGCGGTTTTCCTGGTACTTGCTAACTTCAGTCAGAGCAAACATGAGTCATCACGAGACAAGCACCCTCTTCGCCACACCAGAGACCCTCAGCCTGGCGCAGGACTCAGGCTCTTTGGCAAGACACCTGCCTCACTCTGCTAGTTCCTTGGCAACCTTAAAAAAACAGATAGCTTGATCAAAGACGAAAGTGTTCCTGTCAGTTCCTTACTGGTTGAACAGAAGCCTCAAAAGAGAGTGATAGTTTTCAAAGAATGAATTCCCAAATTAAGCCATTTCAGCTTGCTTACCCACAGAACTCCGATCATTCTTGGTTATTTTACAACATTTTTTCCTTAGTTAAATAAGATTCATCCAAAAATAGAAAAGTGGATGTTAAATAATGAGCAACAGGACAGTTTCTTTTACAATAAAAGTAATTTTATTCTGAATTATCTTTGAGCTAGTTCCAGTTTGTTGGCCAAGTGAGCTGCACTTCAGATATGAGCTTCTTGTTCCTGTATTAATTATACATCCCTCACAGTAAGTACAGTGACAATACATGTAGTTGCCACAGCCGTGAGCACACACTGGGTTCATGATGCACTTCTACCAAATTTATTCAAAACAGTAAACCTGGCATCAAAAGGAAAAATATCACTTCTAATTTTTGTAACTTCATTTCAAGAAATCTTGTGTCTCAAGACCATATTTTCCTAATGGTGAACAAAAACATTTTTTTATATTATTTTTTAGTTGTAGTTGAGCAGAATACCTTTATTTTTATGTGGTGCTGCAGATCGAACCCAGAGCCTTGCATGTGCAGAGGCCAGTGCTCTACCACTGAGCCACAACCCCAGCTCAAAAAAACCATTATTTTAAAATACCGTCTTTAAAATAAAAAGGTTACAGACATGTTTTCTGTCATCGCCGTGATCAAAGCGTGATTTCACACTTGAAAGCTTTGAGTCGCTCTCAGGAATTAAAGTCCAGAAGGAACCCACTGCAAGGAAGACAACGCATTTCCCTGGAAGCAAACTCTCGCTTGCAGTTTTTGTTTTCTCACTTGACTCTTTGGTTCTGTTTGCGGGTACAGTGGTGGTAGGTGGAGGTGGTGACACATTTGCACAGAAGAATTAAAGCAGAAAAGTGTCAAAATGCTGACCCCAAATTGGAAAGCAAACAGGGTTGTCGTAGAACTGCGTGGACCTGCAGCAGTAACCTGTAGTACCTACATCCCACCATGGGCCAACATTTTTGTAGATTTTTTTCAAAAGTTACTTGCAAGTCATTTAGGATCTCTGACTAAGAGATGTGGTCATCGGACAGAATTCACATTGATATGGAAAGGACATGAATCGAGCAATGAAATACAAGGCTCCCCTCCCCACAAGCACTCTCTTGTGTAAAAAGACTTTTAGGTAAGAGGTGCTGCACAAGTCACTTTGATATGGTGGCTCTGCCTTGGCTCTGGCTAGGTCACACCCTGCCTACTCCCCACCTCTGCCCCCAATTTGGCTTTTCCTGTGCACTTTCTAAAGGGTCACTGAGAAGACTAGGGGAACTCAGGGGAAACACAGCACAGCCCCAAATGGGAGCCATCCATTTTAAACCTCCAGACACCTACATTTTAAAAAGATAAAAAGGAGGTGAAATTAACTTAACCAATGCATTTTATTTAACCCAATATATCCAAAGTATGATCATTTCAATCTGTAACCAGTATTTTAAATGATTGATGAGGTATTTTGTATGCTTTTTTTCTTTAATTTTTAAAAAATATTTATTTTTTAGTTGTAGTTGGACACAATACCTTTATTTTATTTATTTATTTTTGTGTGGTGCTGAAGATGGAACCCAGGGCCCTGCACATGCTAGGGGAGCGCTCTACCGCTGAGCCACACCCCAGCCCTTTGTGTGCTCTTTTTAATTTGATATCCCTAAAATCCAGTGTGGCAGGTACCCATCAGATAACACTGGTCTGCCCAGAGACTAGAGAAGCCAAGGGGGTGCTGAGAGAGAGCATGGACCAGGAGTTGGTCACAATGTGACAGTACAGTCAACTCCACTGTGCTGGGCAGGATCCCAGCTCCCAAAGTGTGGAAGGACTATGACACTAAAGTTTAGAAATAAACACATCCTCCTTCCTGCTGCAGCTGCTGGACTTCCTGGCAGCTCCGAGGTTCCTCCTCCCAGGCAGGGTCAGGTGCCCAGCATGCACAAGCCCCCACCACTAGAGATTCAGGGTGTGTGTGGGCATTGGGGGGAGCCCATGGAAGAGTGAGTGTGTGACTGTTTAGCCTGTTTGTCAGAGAGGTTAGTCCTAGGTCCCCTGTGTGTGTGTGTGTGTGTGTGTGTGTGTGTGGACTACAGTAAGAGTGAAGGCTTCCTTCAGGAATCTCGTTCTGACACCCTGACGAGCCCGAGACTGTCTATGTGGGAGTCCTGGAGCTGCATCAGTGACTCAGAGCAGCAAAGCCTCCATCTCCACAGGACTCGAAGCCCAGGCCCCACTGCCCACAGTCAAGGTCTCTGACAAAGTCTACCTCTGGGTTTCCCTGGCCTCCACAGTGGGTGGTCTGGCAGGGGGCTTGGCAGGGACCAAGAGGAGCCACCACAGGTCCAAGGTGCACATCATGCAGTTCTCCACAGGGGAAAAGAGTCTTCTCCTTCAATCTCCCCAGAGGTGTCCAGGTTGAAAAGTCTCCCATCCCTAGGACCTGGTTGACCATTGAGAGTGACCTCTCCTTCACCCCCACCCATAACCAGACCCACCATGTCCATTTATTTCTTAGTTTTCCTCTTGGTGAACAAAAATCGTACCCAAATCCTACCCACTCCATTTGTGGAGAAATAGGAAGGCATCTAAAGAGGGATCCGGGTTCAGGGAAGACCTCTGGCCCACAGGAGAGACCTCAGAGCGCAGGGGCCACAGCGCTCTAGCCTCACCCTACGAACCGGCCTGGTGCTCTCCGTGTTCGCCTCCTTTTCCTGGGAACCTTTGCCATCCCACAGACGCGGCTGGGAGCTACAGCGGACCGCAGCCCGGGAATGAGCCGAGCGCACGCTGGCCGGTCAGCGGACCAGGCGGAGCCGCACGCCGGGGCTCTGGGACCCCAGAAATGCGGGGAGCCCCGCTCTCTTCGGCGGGTCCCGAGCTCCGTCCCTGCCCCGGGGGCCGCCGCCGCGGACACCAAGCGCATCCTTCCCACATAATGGCTCCAGAGAAACGAGGTCACCCGCGAAGGTGGGGGCCGAGGGACCAGGCTCTGGCGACGAGCAGAAGCCATTACAGGGGACGCTGCGTGGGGACTGGCAGTTCGCGCGCCGGTGGCGGTGCTGGCTTAACTCGCTGGCCGCCCTAGAAATCACTGACTGGAGCTCAACTTCATAAGAACCTGGAAGGCTGTCACCGCGCCCTCCTAAAACAGCCTGCCTTTGTCCTCTCCCTCACTCGGAGCGCGGGCCCCTTCCCAAGGGCTAGAGAAAATGGCAAAAGCGCGAAATCTCGGGGCCATGAGTCCGACATCCAGACTCAGAACCCCAAGGACGACTTTCAGGTTTGCGAATCCACCAGAAAGGGGAGACTTTGGCTCACCACCGACTGTCACTAGCGAACTCCCCAGCGCAGTCCAGGCCCCCCCTCCTCACCCCACCCACAGAGGCATCAGACTTTTAAAATTGCCATGGAAAGAGAAACCTTCCCGAGAAGGCTGCTCCTGGATTCAGATTGTATGGTGTTAAAATCTGACGTTTCGCAATGATGACATTAGTGCGGCAGCCGGGCCCAAGGCGGCTAGTCTGCGCAGCTGCTCGGGCTTTGAAATGCCCAGGACAATGGGCTCCCTGTTCTCTGAGCGGGGCCTCCCAGTATTTGCATAGACTGTTGGGCCTGATTGACCAGCGGGCTGTCGGGATCAGTATTGTCCACAGATCACTTCAAGATGGTCCCTGGTGACAAGATTCAGGTGAGAGATGAAATGGGAAGATTCCTGACAGTCACTGGGAAGAGCAGCCTTGGAAACCTTACAAGAGCTTTGGTTTGCTAATTTTAAAAAAAAATATTTTTTAGTTTTAGGTGGACACAATATCTTTATTTTTTATTTTTATGTGGTGCTGAGGATCGAACCCAGTGCCTCATACATGCTAGGAGAGTGCTCTATCACTGAGCCACAACCCCAGTCCTGTGTGATGATTTTTGAAGTGGGTTTTTACTTGTTTGCTCCTAAACACCTCCTCATTTGGAAGGGAAAATTCAAGAGCAAAACTTCCTAACAGGAATTGCAAAGCCCTGTTTGTTTGGGGTGTGTTCTGAGGTATTCCCTTACCTAAAAACCCGATAACTATACTGCCCAAAGGGGAGCAAATAGTTTCATTCTCTGTGGCCAAACACTGTCACCAGTTGAGTCTGAATTTGCGATTTTTTTCCAGAAACGTTTGTAAAGTTACAGCAAACCGAGCTGTAGAAACCGGTGAAATCAAGATGGTCCACCCTCCAGCTACCAGCCGGAAGCAGTACTGGGTTCCAGAAGTCGAAGGTGCCACACTTCCTGAAGACCTCGGTGCTCAGCCCTTCCTCCGCCAAAATGATCTCCACTTAACGCTCATGTTTTGACTTCAGCTCAGAAAGACAAAATCTTTATAACACAAGTGCTTCTTCCCCAGAGGTTTGACACCATCTGCCACCACCTTACCCAGCGCAGGAGCGGGCGGGAACTGTGGAACTGGGATTTGTTTCCACGCCCACAGTTTCTGTCTTGGGATTCCAATCTTGGAGGATGTATTGTCAATAATTTGCAGAGACCAGGATCCTGTGGGAGGGGGTCTGCAGGGAGGGACCAAAAGCGGACGATGGGTGGAGCAGGGGATGAAGCTGGAAGAATCAAGACCATGGGCGGAGTCATCTTTTGCAGCCAAAAAAAAAACAAAAAAAACACACACACACAAAACAAAAAAACAAGTGGGTCTGAGGGCTTCATCTCTCCCAGGTCAAAAGCGTTCGATTCCGACAGACAGTTCCGCGGTGCACCCGGAGGCCGCGCGCCCTCGCGGAGAGCCTACCCAGCCGCTCCCTCTGCCTGCAGACCTTTCTTCCCCTCCTCCCTTCGCCTCCGCGCCCCTGCGCCACCCACCCGAGCAAAATCAAGTTCTAGAGGCGCACCCAACTGCCCTCACCCGCGGGCTCCGACTCAGGCGCACCGCGTCCGGGCAGCTCCCGGGAGGCGTTTCCACGTCCCCACTGCGTTTGCTGCGGATTGCAGCGACGCTCATCTCGGGAATATAACGATTAATCCAACCGCAGGTTTCCAGATAAGTGATTGTGATGGAGATTGTTGGCGAGAAAATAGACAATTATCCGCTGTTAGCTTTACATAAAGATCGCATTAACTCAAATTAGTTATCAGACAAAAGAGCGTCGGCGCGCGCACCCTGCCCTCCCGCGCCCTGCCCGCGGGGACCCCCGGGCGCAACCAGGCCCAGCGCGAGGCGGGCGGGGCCCAGGCCTTGCTGGGCAAGCCGGGCCAGGAAGTGGGGGGCGTGCAGGTGGGGGAAGCCGCCCTGGCCCCACGCAGGGACTGCGCAGAGTGCCGCGCTAGCCTGGACCCGGCACCGGGCGGCCTGTCCCCGCGCCCGCGCTGTCTCCCTGGCGCTCCCCTCCACTGCGCCCCAGCCCCCCAGCCCACGTCCCTCCCACACGGCGTTCTTCTCTCCTGGGCGCTGGGCGAGGCCGGGTCAGTCTCTCCCAGCCGTCAGCAGCCCCGGGTTTTTGGTCCTCGAACTCAAGCGGGGACATCATCAGTGACTCCGGGAGAGGAGCAGGCTCTCCTCCCCAGACGCAGAATCAGACTCTGCCTCGCCAGCGCGCTTGGACTCCACGGCCCAGTGGAGGAAGCCCACTCTCCCCTCGTGCCACTGCCCCGGTACCGCACCGCATCGGTGCTGTTCTCTACCGGACCCCGCTGCCCCGCGGAATAAGACATGAAAGGGGACTGGGGGGGAAAGGGGCCGCAGAGACCCTCAGAACTGTGCGTCCCTGGCGGAGTCCCGCAGTGCGGGGGGGGGGGGTTGGGGGCGGGGCCTAAGCAACGCGGCCGGGACAGCGAACCCGAGCGGGTCCACGCACGGCGGAACCTCCTGCCACGCTCTTCTTCCTGTGGGCCCATCAGCGTGGTCAGCGGCCTGTTGGGGTAGGGATTTCACGGATGTTGTCGATGCAAACCAGCCCAGCGCCCAGGCCCCAGTCCAGTCGCAGGGCCCAGCAGGGTCCCCACTGTCGCTGGCCCGCGCTGGCGGTGGCGCTTGCGCTGGGGCCGGCCTCTCCGGGCCCCCAGGGTCCCCGGGCCCCGCTGAATAGGGCGGATAATGACCCCCGGTTCCCAAGGCAGGCTTTCTGCTGCCTGGTGAGCCTTGGATTTGTGTGGTCCAAGCCTTTCCCAGCTTGTCCCATTCTGTCACCGGGATAAGGGGCTCCCTCGGCTCGTTTGCACCTGCGTCGCTTTTGGCTCCTTCAGGAATGCGCTGAAGCTTGTAATCAGCTTTGTGAAGCCATTGAGTGCATGGCTGAGTGAAACTTCCAAAGCTCGAGGAAAACCGGCCCGCTGAATGGGAGCCAGCATGGGGCAGCTCTCCAAGCTCTGCGCTGCCAAATTCCAGCAGAGCCCTCACAATCGCGCTGCGCGGGCTTGACTGCTTTCCCCACACTGAGAAAAGTGAGAAAAGAAAAGCGAAATACCAGTCACCGAGGTTAGCCGTTTGTTCCCAGATTAATGGCAAATGCTCCCTCCTACTCCACCCCCATCAGCATAGCTCACCGATTCAGGAAATATGACATAGTGGAGGGGAGGGCAGTTATTAACAACTCCTCATCTGATTTTACATCTTCTGTCCCTCCCCTGGGGATGGGGTTTCCAGGCCAAGCCTGGAGGTGCCTGCCTTTGGGCCTCTGGCCTAGGGTGACCACAGTCTAACTGCCTCCTTGCTTGAGCAGAGGTGTTAGATGAGCCACATGCAGAGCTCCCAACCTGGCACTGCAAAGCCCCCAGCACATTTCCTCCAGGACATAAAGCCAGCAGGCCAGGCTCTCTGACTCACATTCCCACTGCACCAGGCAGGCTCTCTCCTCCAAACAAACAGGTGCCTTCAGATCTTTGAAAAGAGGAGGGTGCAGGGAAGGGGAACTTCTGACCCTGGACATCCATTTGCTTTCCTTGCCAGACGACTTGAGAGGAGGGATGCCTTTGCCCTCAGAGTTGTAGCTGCCACCCCACTGCCAGGTTCTTGGTTCTGGTTCAGGAGGGCAGGCATCAGAGCTGGGATCTCCTACTGAATCTAGCACTGGGATAAGAGCCTCCCAGTGCCTCACAGGCCCCTCAGTCCTGCTGTCCCTCAAGGCAAAGGAAAGTTCCAGGTCAGCTTTCTCTCCAGAACAGAAAATCTTTGGCAGCCAGTAAGAGGCCAGCCCACTTGCAAAAGGTAATCCCACACTTGCCAAGGTCAAGACCTACCTGCATCCTCATAGCCTGTTGACTGCTGGTTCAGGGGACTTCTCTGTGCCATCATACCAGGTTCTGAAGCAGAGCCTGGCACTGCTCAGGTGGAAGAGATGTCAGCCTGTGCCTGGGAGTGGGCACTGTCCAGTTTGCCCTGCACTCAGCCTGGAAGCAGGTCATCTGAAAAGGAAACATGGAGTTCTTTCTCTGGACCATTCATGAGCCCTCTCCTCTGTGACTCTTGTAGAAATTATTTGGAGGAAAGAAAGTGAAGGCAACATTATGATCTGTGCATAAACAATTACTGTGAATTTCTTTGTGCAATGATTTCCACCATGAACTGGAAGTCTTTCCTCTTCTGCAAGCACACATACAAGGTCTGCTGTGTCTTTCCTCCCTGCACACACAAGCTTGGCCTGCCAGCATCTTCCTGCTGTGGCAGAGCCTTGCTTCCTATGGGGGCATCCTAATGCCTGACTGTGGCTCTGTGCTATAAATAGTCCCTTGTAGATCGAAAGGCTTAATGGGCCTCTTTAAATACCTAACTTATTATAAAGCCCTGGGGAGAATAGAATTAACAGGCAGAGCGGAACAAGAAGAGAGCTCCCCCTGTAGATGCCCCATTAGACTGCTCTGGTCCCACTCTGGGGAGGCGCAGAGTGGGCAGGAATTTTCCTATTTTTATACATCTAGGTGCATAGGAGCCACAGTGCTCCTAGCACTAAAGAGAGGCCTTGCATGAAGCCCAGCCTGTGTGAGCAGGGAGGAGACTGTCCTTAAGAGGTCAAGTGATCAGCCCTGACAGAATTATTTGAGGTATCCTGACTGCTATCAGTGATCATAATAAGTAAGAAAAGTAGTACATGCTTTGCCCTCATTTTAAATGCACCAGATAGTCCTGGGGACAAGCAAGGAGACCTCCCCGTTCTGATAGTTCTGAATCCCCAACAGTGGCACAATGAGGAGTGTGGGACTCACTCTCCAAGCCAAGACTTCATGCAATCATTTGCTAAAATGCTTTAAACATCCCAAGTTGCACCACCCAAGTAGGCATTCAGAGTTTACTTTTTTTTATCATAAAGTTTGACACGATGTTTTCAGCAGTGTTTCTCCTTCCAACCATTCTCAGTAACAAGTCAGGAGGATATGCTGCAATTCAGAAATTAGTGAAATTTTATTCCTGGTGGGGGCGTTGGATTAAGAGGCTGGGAGTGTGAAGCAAGTCAACGTGTAATTGCATGATAAGGCTCTCACGAGGAATTTATTGGCCAAGTTGCTATTTCTATTCCTTCCTAATCTCGTTTAGCACATTCGTTCTCTGCAATCTGTCTCCATAATCTTCCATAGCAGAATGGCAGCCAACAGAAGCACGCGTGTTTGGAGAGAAGAGAAAATATGCAGAAGCGTGATAAACTGATGCTAATTATCCATATTTAGGACACCGAGTGCAGAAGATCAAGGTTTACAAATAGCAAACCAGAGCCAATGGTGATGGCTTCCTCATGTGGAATACATCGGAGGGGACCAGATAAGGGTTTCATGGGCAGGAGAGATTTATTGGTCAAAGGGTTCACCTTCCACTTTTCCACTTTTATGTGGCAGTAAATTATTTAGGCTAAATTCACCAGAACATTACTCTTTCATTTGGCTACGTGCCACGACTTGCTCTTTCTTTGTGTCCTTTCAATGCAAATCCTTGTAGTTTAACATCAGTCGATAAGAAACAAATAATTGAAGTAATAGGTAATTCCCTTTAAATCGTTCATATAGGATGGTCCAGGAAGAATGAGACGAGGTGGAGAGCAGAAGCTGAAAGTGAAGCTGTGTCTGCCTCAGCCCTCCGATGGCATGGCTGTCAGGAGCCAACCAAGAGCCTGGACGTGCACGTGAGGTGCCTCTGTGTGTGGCCCAGCAGGCACTGGTGGTGAGCAGTAGGTGTCCAGCAGAGCCACAGTAGGGCATTTCCCCTGGCTGGAATCCTGATTGCTAAAAAAAAAAAAAAATCCACATTTTGTCTTTCTCCTCCTCCTCTGTCCACACATCACTTCAGACTGACTTAACCTAACCCACAGTCCTCTTCAAGACTCCTGGCTGAGAAGAGTGAGTGAGGGTGAGTGCCCACAGGAGGGGCCAGGTGGCAACACGGTCAGCACCATGGAGGTCCCAGTGTGGAGCTTTCCCCATGTCACCAGGTTGTTTGGAGCACTTTCCAGTGAGTGAGCTCCCAGGTGGACAGGACTTTGCTGAAATCTGCATGCTTATTTTAACTAGCTTCATACTCTCCAGTGGTATTTGATATATATATATTTATATTTTGACATATCAACTTTGATGCCAGCTGGAAAATTGGTCTCCTTGGTCCATCCTGAGATGCTTATAGAGCCACCATTTGTAGCTTTTTTAGTTGATGGTAGAGAAGGAAAGATTGAATCAGCATAAACCACTTATAGGGACAAGGTGGTTTTGGAATAAAAAGAGTTATGTTGAAGTTTGGGGACACTGTTTAATTCCTAGGTAAACAGGTATTAGGGTCAAACAATCCTTACACAAGTAACTTTTCTTCACCTCTGACCACATGGACCTGAAGTTATCTAAAGGAGATATCCACACATCTTTTCTCTATTCCACAAGCCTAAGATGCATCTTTAGTTTCCACCTCACTATGAAAGAAAAAGCTCCACCAATCCCAAGTGGTCACTGATGGAGACAGTGCATTTAGATTTCAGAGATGATAAAAACATTTAAGTTATGTGATAGGTGTCTTAGAACCAGAGGATTATAGTATGCATCATTTAGCTAACTAAATAATGAGTCTATAACATGTTGCCCAAAACATTTTCAAAATTACCCATTGTTTATGCAAGTTAACTTTGTTATAAATTAAGTCTATAGTTACATGTAATTTTTAAATGTATAATTGAAACAATTATTCATTCCACTCACCAAAAGAAGAAAGGAAAGAAAAAAAATATATTCTTTTATCAGCAACAATCTAGCAATTGTAGGTTGCTGGTTTTCCAAAAATTATCTAAGTTAGAGAAAGCCCCAGTTGTTTATACTAGTTGACACATTTGGACACTGAAGAGTGTGCTGTTCCCCATCCATGCCTGGTGCCTGCCACTAGGATGTGCATCGTCTGGGCCTGTTTGGGTTTGGTCTGGGGACTCCAGAGTGGACATGGTTAATTGGATCATTTGTTTTCCAGAATCAGCCTGTCATCCTCAATGACAGGAAGGTGACCTACATGACACACTGGTGCCAAACTCTCCACCTTTCCATGCCCTTGTGTTGACCTCCACAGGTCACTTCTTCACCCCATGACACCACTGGTCAGTCTGAAATTTTACCATTATCCTGAAAACAGGATCCCCTTCAGAGAGAGATCAGATAAATGTCTGGTTAAACTGCACCCGCTGAAGCTAATGTTAAAATTTTAACTTCTTTTTAAATTCAGCGTTCTCTTTTAAACCAGCTTGTGTTCGTCCAGGTGGACACAGAGACTGATTTTCATCTGTCTGAGCATCCCAGGGCAGAATGTGGGAAAGCAAACAGCAGGGACTCATCCAGGGACCTGGGCCTCCACCACAGGCTGCCAGGACACGGGTGTCCTTCTATAGCCCGTGGCCTGTGCGTGTGTGCAGGTGTGCGTGTGTGCAGGTGTGGGCAGACGTGTGTGTGCACTCACAGGTGGGGTCTGTCCAAGTTGAGCTCTTGGAGAGCAGAAAACAGAGGGGTGCCGAGAGGCCAGGGAGAAGAGAGAGCAAGCGATAAGCATCCCTCTGAGGACGACTGTTCTCCTTAGGTCCTCGGTGCTGACAGGCATGAATGCAGTCTGTAATTGGGCACGGAGGTGCATGAGTATGATCCCAGTGACTCCGGAGACTGAGGCTGGGGGAGTGGCAGTTCAAGACCAACCTTGGCAACTTAGTGAGACCCTCTCTCAAAATAAAAAAGGACTGGGGATGAAGCTCAGAGCAGAGCATCCCTGGGTTGAACCCCTAGTTCCACAAAATAAGTGAATGAATGAACAGACTAATGTGATCTGTGCGCTCGACCCCGAGGCCCAGGCCCTTCTTTGTGGTATGGTTGGGGATGTGAGAGGCTGCTGCTCTCTGCTTCTGGCCTTCTTAGCCCTCTGCCCATGTTCTGAGCCAGGTCATGCACGGAGACCTCAGTGAGCATCTCCACCAGTACCTGCTTCCCAGCGGGTCTCCACACGCTGCAGAAAGGGCTCTGGTGTCCACCTCTCTGGATCATGCTGGGCCTCCTTTGTGGAGGCATTTGGGCCTCCATAGAAAATGTCTCTGAGCTGTGGTCTCTTATCCATGGGCAGTGGACATTGAGGCATCTGAAATAAGTACAGAATCCAGTGATTGTTTGCCTCTGAATTGGTTAGCAAGTTGACTAGAGATGCTGCAATGTGCTTGGCATGTTGGGACACACTTTCAGCTCCAACGCCTTCAAATGGCTTCTGAGGAAAACAAATAAACAGAATAAGGGTGGGACTTCTTTGGAATTATTCATTATGAGACCACCCACAGCCTGACACTTCCAGTCCTGTCTTGATTCTTTTTACAGGGCAGGAAGGGACCTCAGATCCTGACACATGCAGCAGTTAGCCCTCGGCTCCTTCTGTGGTGCAGGGGCTGACGGGTCACCGCGGGGTCCTCTGCAGTCACACGGGGCTCACCCTGGCTTTTGCACATTAAAGAGGAATAAATACCCGGCTGACTCTCCTCGATCATTATCTATGAGCTGATGTGTTAAATGAGCCCGTTGCTTTAGAGGTTGTAAATGACAAGATTTTTACTATTACGAGTAATTTATAGCTATTTCCTGTTTGACGTGACAGATCCTCATGGAGAAGTCCAAATTTGTCTGCTTGACATACATTTATTTTAACACTTTTCCCTTCTCCAAATTCTAGCATGTACTAACTACTGTTTTCCTAGGTGTCAATTTGCACCTGTGGGGTCTACCTCTCGAGGCCTCTGTGAAGTCCCCCGGCCTCGACTCCAGACGGCGCCTGCGTTCCAGCAGCTAATGTAGGTGATTACTGGCATATTTACTGTAATTTATAAAAATCACAGGAAATGACATTTTTATTAGTCACTGCCTCCACCACCGACGGCAATGGATGTTATGCATACAAATCCATTTTTTAAAATTGTTCCTCTGAAATCAGCCGCTCTTCCAGGCTAACTGTGAAGTGATCACATTTCACTTAGTGTGAACGGGATCAAGAAGGAGCTCAGACTGCAGCTGATCTCCCAGGCTGCCCTGTGGGGACTGGGAAGGGCAGGGTAAAGGCTTTCAGAGACCCAGAGGACCCAGCCACGCCCTGACCTGGCCCGAGAGGCAGCGTGGAGGCAGTTCCAGCCGGAACCTGAGCCAGGCTGGGCCCCTCATGAGCTCTGCGTGTGTTCACTGCCACCACAGCTGGTGCGCACGTCCCTGTGGTCCGCAGACTCCAGAGCCAGGGCAGAGGGAGTCCGTGAAGACAGGCAGGGCCGAGAAAAGAGGACTCTTGCCTCTTCTGTCTCGTCACTCCATGTCCCCGGGCGGCCTGGCTGAGTCTGTGTTGGGGACTATGGGTGATGCTGGGCTGAAAACTGCCAGGTTCTTAGTGTTATTGGGTCTCAGAGAACAGAGGAGGGAACAGCAAAATCCAGCCTGGAACCCCACTTCCCAGGAAGCCTGTCCCAAGCAGCCCCGAATCCACGCTGTGGAGTTTGAAGGGCGGCCTGCGGGCATCGAGAAGCTGCCGAGGAGCTCAGAGCTGCTGCGTGTGGAGTGTGGTCTGTGGGAGCCACAGGAGTCAGGAGCCACGAGTCCTAGCGAAACCCATGGGCAGGCCGTGATAGGGGCAGGAAGAGGGCTGAAGGTGTGCTCCGGAGGACTCGGCACCCCACAGGTGAGATGGAAAAGAAGCCATGGTGGGGCAGGAGGAGCCAGAGGGTCATGCCAGGAAGCTCAGGCAGGGAGACCAGAGAGCAGGGCTGTCCGCTGACTGAGATCCCTAGAACAGTCGCCATCTGCCATGTCAGGAAGTCACCATGGGTCACGAGGCCCAGGGGGAATGGTGGGGCAGGAGCGAGGAGCCAGCAGACAGGGGCAGAGAAAGGACGACCCCGCGGTGAGGCGAGTGTGGGAACAGGAGGCGGGGCACCTGGGCATTAGGAGGGTGGCACACTGAAGACACAGTGTGGACAGCACTGTCCTGGCATGAGGGTGGTCAAGCCCATGTGCACCGGGCGCATTCTGCCTTCACCTCACCGTCTCTCCTATCCTCTTTCCTAATGAAAACCGCCCAGTGGGCCTCGGGTTGGGCCCCGGTAGGCCTGGCTCCACAGCTTGGCTTCCACACTCCTGTCCCCAGTAGTGAGGACAGACGGAAGAGCTTTGGCCAGCATAGACGGGGAGGCTTCGCCTTGGACAGGATGGCTGGTGGTCGCCGGTGCTCTGGCATTGCACAACACGCCCACATGGGGAATCCGGTGTTTATCCTCAGCACAGAGAGAAGGGGTGCTTCTCATGACCATGTTATGAAAGAGAAAACCAGGGTTCCCAGGACACAGGTCCTAAATACGAAGGCTCACGCCCACCCTGAGTCCACACAGCGAGCACACCATCAATCCCCCAGAGGATGCGCTCCTCGCAGGGTGGCCGCAGCCCTGGAGGGTGTGGTGGGCAGAGCCAAGACGCTCCACAATGCTCATCAAAGGAGGACGAGACCCAGACACCAAGCAGTGTGCAGCCGTGGTGTCCAGCATGCGTCACCAGATGTGGCAAGAAGCCGGAAGATGGGGGTAGAGGGGAGAAGAATTAGTGAAAAGAAGCAGACCTTCAAGAGCAGAGCGCGTGCTCTGGCCGGTCATTGTGGTGGGCTGAAGGGCTGAAAGGAAAGTCTGGACACTTTGTGGGACAGAAGAGGACCGTGGACTGAGATGCATCACTGGTTGAAACACAGGGACTCTGGGACTGAAGGTCCAATCTAGAGCGCGTCTTCTCCCTTCACAGGGACTCCCTCATTGTGGTGTCTTCTCACTGTGCTCCCCTCCAGCGGCCGTCAGAAGGAAGCCGGGGACTTCTCCGGCAGCCTGGGCCCTCCCAAGATCACCTGGCCGAGTGCTGTGGCTGGACCTGGAGAGGCCATGGTCTGCACTGGCCGTGTGGGAGGGCCAGCCCTGTGTGGCCGTGGAAGTTGCTGTGGCTAAGTTCTGAGCCCAGGGACAGCAGGTGGGTTTCTGGTAGTTGTAGCACAGGCCTAAGGTCTTAAAGAAGAGGTTCACGGCCTTAAGGTTGATTTTGTGAAAATCCAATCTAGCTGATGTTGAAGGAATCGACATGATTTCCAGGGTCTGGAATAACTCCAAGGCCTGTAAGGAACATTTTGTGCCGTGGGAGCTGTGAGTTGGATGGCGGGTTGTAAGTGAAGAGTGCTGCGCCACACTCACTCCCCGCCCAAGGCGCATCCCGCCGGGCATGTACTCCTGCAAAGGACTTGGGAGTGCATGTTCCCAGGGAGTAGCCCAGATAATTTTGGCACATTATCCCCCTTAAGAAATACTAGCCAGCTGCGGTGGCGCACACCTGTAATCCCAGTGCTTGGGAGGCTGAGGCAGGAGGATCATGAGTTCAAAGCCAGCCTCAGCAACCGTGAGGTGCTAAGCAACTCAGTGAGACCTTGTTTCTAAATAAACTACAAAACAGGGCTGGGGATGGGACTCAGTGCCTGAGTGCCCCTGAGTTCAATCCCCAGTACCACTCCCCAAAAGAAAGAAATCCTGGGAAAAGATGAGATTCACATCCAGACACGGTGTCGACATCCATGAGTGGCACTGCAGAGGCTCTGCTCCTCTCCTTGTGACTCGTGTTGGTAGGGACCAGTACGCCCTCCTTGAACGCAAGCGTTGTCTTCCTCTTCCTACTTTGGGTATGGTAGGCACCGTGCATTGGTGAACCAGGGGACTTGTGGATTGGGGTGTGTAGGACACCATCTTTGCACTCATGCTGCACCTACAGCAGGAAACTGGTGATGTGCCAACCAGGGTACTCTGGGGACCATTTCCCCTTTAGTGTGGCCAGACACATGGCACAAGTGAACTGGTTATGGAGAGCTGGTTCGGGGCCCTTAGTTCCTTCTTGCCATATGTAAACCATAATGAGAATCTGCACACAGACCCACCCACACATGGCTTCTCCCTGGGAGAGCATTCGCGGTATCTCGCAAGGCAAGCCGGATGAGTGTAGGTGCGGCCCACAGAGTTCCCTTATGAGAATCAGGTTTGGAGGCTGCTGGGTGGTGTCCTGGGAGGAGCATTGGGTTTCACAAGCGGGTTTGATCTCCTCTCTGGATGCCAAATTAGCAGGCTAACTCTAAATCCCCACCCAGCTGAGATTTTCATCTAATCAATTTCTCATTGAACCCCCAAGTTTCTTGTACTACAAACTAAAAATCTCTTTGTGGGGATTATGTCTATAATTTTAGAAAGGTTTTCTGATATTCCGTCTAACAGGATTTTTGGTCTGTTTTAGATTCTTTGTTTTATTTTAGAAACCAGACTGTCTTGCCGTTGCGGTGTTTCTTGTGTTGGTGTGCGCGGAGGACACACCAGCAATCGGCACCTGGGCCCTGGGCAGCTCGGAGGCACGTGGTGCACGTTAACTGGGGATTACCCAAATGGCTCCACTCTGCTGGGTCCGCCTCTGTCAAGCCCAAGGGAGGAGGGAGCACGATTCTATTTAAGTGTAGCCACATATGCATATCTGAGGAGAGTAGTTATTTTCCGTATGATTCCTTGCATGAATTCTATCCTACCATAAGACCTTATCATTAGATCCCTTGACTTATGTTCAAAAAATTCATCCAACATTTTGGGCACAGAAGCTCCACTGAACTTCACTCAGGGCCCTCTTTTCTAGCTGTTCCCACCTCTGTGTGATAGGTAGGAGATTAATTAATACCTTTGTAAGTCCTGGGTGTGATTTCCATTTCTGGACATTTCTTTACAGGGTCCTTGAATCACTTAAAATTCTTCTGAGTCTTTCCATGGTCATCCCTTGGTATCTGCTGAGAGGTAGAATTCATGTTTGTGAAGGAAATGGGACACGTACCCTGTGGGTCCTCACTTAGCGTGCCATGGCTCTCTCGAGGGAATGCGCTGGCCTGGGAGTGGGTCTCCCTGTCACCTGAGCCTCACCAGCGACCGACTCCTGTTGCCCCTATTGGTGATGGTGGTAGGGTCTGCCATCATGGTGGCTTGTTATTGAGGTGGGTTCGTGGTGGTGAGTGTCACCGAGGTGGGTCGTCACTGTGGTGATATTTGACCTTGGTGGTTGTCATGGTGGTGAGACTGTCATTGTGGCTTCTCTGTATCGGGACCCAAGGGAGTGTCTTCTGCAGATGGGCCTCCATGGCAGGAGAATGCTCTTTGCTGAGTCTGCTCAGTGAGAAGCTCTGCCCCTTCCGGGTGGAAATGGAGAAAGTCTCCTCGGGGTGAGAAGGGAGAGCAGGCTCGCAGGCAGCAGTGAACAGTGGTGCCAAGGTCAAATCAACCGCTCCTGGCAGTGGCACACCAAGCCCAGAAGTCAGGAGTCAGACGCTTCACAGTGAGCCGGCAAGGTCTCTGAAGCTGTAGGTGGAGAGGACATGAGCGAAGGCAGGCAGCCCGCAGATCCTCTCCTGGTCTGCACATCCACCCAGGGCCCTCCTGGACACCCAGAAGGAGGTCTTGCTGATGCCTTCAGACCTTGCAGAGCTCCAGCCAGTCACCTCCCTTTGTAAGTGCCCATTTGATTGCTCAAAGCTTGGTGTTGTGTGCAGGGATGAAACTTGGTGGTCAGAAGAGAAAAAGGTGGAGGAACTAAAGCCTCCTCAGCTTTCCCATAAGGAGCCAAGAACATGGAGAAAAGAAGACTCGTGTGAGAGGAAGCAGCGAATTTCAAGACCTAATAAAAGAGGAAATCCCGATATGGTCAGTGATGCAGAACCTTGAGATAGATGACGAAGCAATGAAGCAAAGCCACCCAAGGAGTGTTCAGCTCACGGAGGTGGTGCGTCGTGAGCTGGAGCCACTGGCATGATGTAAGATCAGGGAGCTCCTGGTTAGACCTGGGACACTTATATTTATGTCTTTTCCTTCTTGGAACCCCACTAATGTGAGAATCAAGTAATAAAAGAGAGGAGACAAGAGTGGCCTCTGAACAATAGCTTCTGTAGAGATGGAAATAAGGAGGGATGAGCAGACTCAAGAAAGCCAAGAACCAAGGGGTAGAGTGAGTGAAACCATGAAAACCCGCCAGTGCCTGCCACGGAACCACAGGGGCCCAGACCGCGGAACCCCACATCACAAATGCTGGTCTGAGGCCAGGTGGAGAGTGACTGGCCCATAAGCACTTCTCCAACCCAGCATACAGAAGCTGCCCTCCAGCAGGCTCAGTGGCTGGAGACCCAGGAGAGCTAGATTATGGGACAAAAGACCCAGCTGAGGGGCGGCCGAGGAGCCGTCCTGAAAATGACGATCCAGTGAAAGTCCACGGGCTGAGCTGCAGGTCCCCTGGCCTGCCTCGCTCAGTTCTAGGAATGTTTGCTGGCGACTGCAGAATTCTCTTCTAGAGAAACAAAAGGACTCGAAGGAAGGAGGAAGGAGAAAACTATAAATAACTAGCTGACATCTGGGTGTTCCTGAATGAAAAGTCCAACTTCAAGGCTGGAATAAGGCCTGCCGGTGTCATGCGGCCCACTCCTGGGCTTCTACTAGCCTTTCAAGGCCTCATGTGAAAAATGTCAACAGGTAAAAAGCATGAATACACAGCAGTGGAGAGCCCCCCATGTGACAGGCTCCTTCAACCTGCAAAATGGATCCGAAAGAGCAGAAGTGACCTAGGGCAAGGAGGGAGTGCTTCTTAAACCCAGAAGACATATCATTCATGAAACAAAGTGAGCAAAGTAAAACAAAAAGATGTGTGAGGAAAAATCAGAGAACAAAGTAAGTTTTGAAGGATAAAAATATGATTGCTGAAAAAAAAAACAAAAGACCAATGTACAAAGGGAAAGACAAGTGTGGAAACTCTCTTGAAAAAAAAAAGAACCAAAAGAAAAAAATGGAAGATTTTTTGACATCAGAGGATGGTCCAGGAGTGACCCACAATAAGAATTTCAGTAAGAAATTAAAAACCAAGGGAAAGAAATTTCCAAGAATACTTCATGAAATTTCTTAGAATTGAAGTATGTGGCTTTCAAGAGTGAAAAATACATCAAATTCCCAACACAACATATAAAAAAAGGCCTCACATCAATGCATGTCACCATGCAAATAAAAATCAAACAAAGTAGCTTGAATAGAAAGACTATAGATCAGATTAAAAAATCAGACCTAGCAAAAATAGGACATGTATAAAAGATCAGAAATCAAAAAAGCATTGACAGCCTATAGCCACACCAAACCATGAAAGGGTGGCTGTTTCCCTAGGTCAAAAATAAGACAGAAATGCCTACTCACATACCTTCTGTTTACACCATGCTAGAGCTTGTAGCCCATGCAATAAGACAAGAGAAAAAGAAGACTTCCAGATTAGAAAGGAAGGAATAAAAATGTTCTTATTTGCAAATGATGGGATTGTCTATGTCTAAAGTCTAAAAAGGAAATAATTTGGCATAAATGTAACAAAAAAAAAAAAAGATATACAAGATTAGTGCACTAAAAACTCCAAAACATCACTGAGAGAAAATAAAGAATATTTAAAGAAATGGAGATATGTGACATGTCAATGGATTGGAAGAACAATATTGTTAAGCTGTGAATTCTCTCAAAATTTATCTATATAATTCTTGAAATCCCAATTAAAATTGCAGAAGTCTTTTTTGTTTGGGGTAGAAATTGGCAAGCTTATTTAAGGGGGGGAGGGGGGATAGTAGAGGATAGGAAAGGCAGCAAAATACAACAGACACTAGTTTGGCAGTATGTAAAAATGTGGATGTATAACCAATGTAATTCTGCAATCTGTATATGGGGTAAAAATGGGAGTTCATAACCCACTTGAATCAAATGTATGCAATATGATATGTCAAGAGCTTTATGTTTTGAACAACTAATAATAAAAAAAAAAGAAAAAAAGCTTATTTAAATATTTATATGGAAGTTCAAAGGACTTTGAAGACATGAACAAAGTTGGAGGATTTATATTACCGGTTTTTGAGACTTATTATAAATACACAGTTATCAAGACTGTGACGTGTTAGCATAAAGGTAGAATAGTAGACCAAAGTCGTAGCATTGAGTCTAAAAGTAGGCCACACATACATGACCAAGAGATGTTTGACAAAGGCACCAGGGCAGTTTAATGTGGAAAGAATAATCATTTTTGGAAAATGGCACTAGAATAACAAATAACAATATGCAAAAACATTAACCCTTACCTCATGTTGCATGCAAAAGTCAGGTCAAAATGCATCACAGATCTAAATGAGAGCTAAAGATGCCAGATGTCAGGATGTCCCATAAAACTTTCTGCAGCAATGAAATGCACTTTACGGTTCCAAACAGCTGCTGGCCTATGTGACTACTGAATATGGCCAGTGTTGTGAAGGAACTGCACTATTTATTTAATTTATTTTAGTATGATTAAATGATAAATTTAAAAAGCTATATGTAGCTATTGGCCATTGAATTAGCACATTTTTTGGTGAAATCAGGGGAAAATGTCTTAGTGACTTAGAATTTGACAATGATTTCTTAAATAAAATAGTAAAAGCATAAGCACTATAAAAGGAAATCAGCAAGTCAGACTTCATCAAAATTTAAAATGTTTATTTTTCAAAAGAAAAGCCTGCTGGGTGCGGTAGCACACACCTCTAATCCCAGCAGTTTGGGAGGCTGAGGCAGGAGGATTGTGAGTTCAAAGTCAGCCTCAGCAACTTAGCAAGGCCCTAAGCAACTCAGTGAGACCCTATCTCTAAATAAAATACAAAAAGGTTTGGGGATGTGGCTCTGTGGTTGTTGTCTTTCTTTCTAATATTTGGTCTCTCCAACATGACCCATCTCTGGCCTCCGACTCACTTCTGGCTTTAAGAAACCTCCTGTTGCAACCATTTCCTCTGTGCTCCATGTGCTTCTCAGCCTGAACTTGCTTCTGGGACAGTCATTGTGTGAGTTTATGCAACTGGATGTATGATCTCCTTCAGTTCAACTGCAGTGATACGACTGTAACACAGGCGCTGACTAATGGGCAAGAGGTTCTGAAGGGTGTTTTAATGGTGAGAATCAAAAACATCTCATATATTTTCACTGAGCCTGGGTGAAAACAGATAATGAAGCCTCATGTCTTTTATTCATTAATGTATTTTTCCTGGTACCATTGATTGAACCCAGGGGTGCTTGACTACTGAGCCACAATCCCCAGCCCCCCACCACCACTTTTTTTGAGACAGGGTCTAACTAAGTTGCTTAGGGTCTCACTAAGCTGCTAAGGTTGACTTTGCAACTTGTAATCCTCCTGTCTCAGCCTCCCAAGCTGCTGGGATTACAGGTGTGCACTACCATGCCTGGCTCTGATGTCTGTTTTTGGTGGGGGGATACCAGGGATTGAACTCAGGAGTGCTCAACCACCAAGCCACATCCCTAGCCCTATTTTGTATTTTATTTAGAGACAGGGTCTCACTCAGTTGCCTAGTGCCTTATTTTTGCTGAGGGTGGCTTTGAACTTGCGATCCTCCTGCCTCCACCTCTGAGCCACTGGGATCACAGGCGTGCACCACCACACTCAGCTGATGTCTTATTTTTTCTCAAACTAGGGTATAATGGAGTGCTGTTCAATTGTAAGTTCTTTCTTGTTCTCACTTGTTTCCTTCTCTCTTACTGTCTGGACTTGACTTAATTTTCCTCAGCTTAACAAAAGAAGAAAATAAATTTTAAAATAATAAAAAGCTTTTGAAAAAAAGTGCCCAACATGCAGTACTTGGAGTTGTCACTTTCAGAGGAAGCATTTTCTCGTATTTGTAAATTTTGATGAGCATGCAAGATAAAAATAACTACTAAAAATTAAAACTGTTGATCAAAAACTTGGGTTTGGGGGCAACAGTGTCAACCTCTGCTTCTTCTTCCTGTCTTCCTTTTGCAGTGCTGTAGAGTGACCCAGGCCCTGTGCGTGGTAGGCACGCGCTCTGCAACAGAGCCACACCCAGCCTGGCCCCTCTGCTTTTGGGACAGCAACCTTCACACACTGAGTTGGGGGCCATGGTTCTCCTCATCACGTGGTGCCAATACTATCACTGCTATTGTGAGAGCCACCTGGGCATCTCTCACACACTGCCCACCTCCAGGACTGTCCAGGACTGTGGACACTGTCACCAGGTGGCTCACAGAGAAGAAAATCCTGTGCTCAAAACCAGAATGTGACAGAACATAATTGTCTACATTTGACTCAGTGGAAAAGTGAAATCCAGATGACCAGAAGCAGCTCTGCGGATGGCCATGGCTGGTGGCAAGCATCCTTAGCACACAGGTGGAAAGTGCAGTGAGGGGAGCGCTGGCATCCAAACAGATGAGACTCTATGGGCATGGTAGCGGTTTCCTGGCGTGGGAGCTTGTGTGCGGGTGTTTTGTCTAGTTCCCTCTGAGCTGCATAGATTTAAATTTGGTTATGTTAATCTAAGATGTTAATGTAAAAACTTTCTGGTTCATTTTTTTTAAAAAAATAAATGAATCATTTATTTCAGCCTTTAAACAGAGAATACTGCTAGATATGTCTCAATTTTAAAACACTGACTATGAAATTCTGATAATAAACTAAATTATCCACTTACTAAGGGAAATTATATAAAATCTTAAAAACTAATTAAACCAACACTTTATTATTCCAAAATGAATAAATCACCTCTAGCAATTATTTGCAGAAAAATAAAATTGTATTTAAAACCGTAGGTTAAATCAAATGATGCAATTCCATGAAGACATCCTATGAGCAAAACCTGGTGGCTTCAGATGGCTCTGTAACTGGGATGTTGACATCCCGTTGAACAGGGTAGAATTCCCACCACCCCCATGACATTAGGTCCACAGGTCCCCAGGCTAAAAAAATGCTGAATGGTCCTGTTTGTTAAGCAGTTAAGTCCAAATAACATATTTCTGCTCCAGTAACTTAGCAACCTTTAAAAAAATACACATAGATTGAAATAATATGATATTTTGCTCCTCTTTGTGGGAAGAGCTACCCCAGGTCTGGTCAGTCCCTGTGGACCCCTGGCCTGGCCCTGGCTGGTTCCTATTCCATTTCCTGGTCTGCCCCACCTTTCCCTGAGGCATTGTCTTTGACGTGGCAACTACCCCAAACCCAGTTTCCCTGAGGCTGTGATGTCACCCAGGGGCACTTGGCTGCAGTTCACCTGGGGACTGGGGGCCACTTCCACCTGCAATTCACACCCAGGGTCTCCCTGTGTTGCGGGAGCTGGTCTAGAATTCTTGAGCCTGAGACATTCCTGTGCTGCTCGCTGCTTTCAGGGCTCGGAAATACCTTGAGCTGCTTCCCTGAGTTCACTGTGGGGCCTGCGGCCTTGGCTTGCAGCTTGGGAACTCACAGGAATGGGGACAGAGTGTGACAGGTGGCTTGTGCTGCTTGTCTCCCAAGGGCTTGCCCTTTGGCTTCCTTTGCCCAGTGCTGACACCAAGCATTCCCGTCACAGAACATAAGTCTTTAGTTTTGTAAACAGTACTTTGAAAACACAAGCAAGTCACACAAATTCACACTGCAGTAAAGAGTTGTAAGGAGAAAAAGAGCTGGTTGGGGTTAACTAGCAACCTACTTCCACATGGAGGTCACTGTCTTAAAGTCTGCCCACCCAGAAGCCCCCCCGGATCCCTGAGGCATTTGTGGACCAGCATCCTCCTGGCCCCTTCTCTGCCTAGCTGGTCTCAGCCTGGGTGATGGCAGCTTCCTCCTCCCCAGGTGCTGAGCCACCCCTTTGCAGCAGGGTCTTCCCATCAGTATGCAGGGTGTCAGCCTGGTGCACACACTCCTGACCCCATGTGTGCAGCAGGTCTGGGGAACTCTGAGGCGGGAGCTGACTCCCAGCCGGCCCTGACGCAGGCTTCGCACAGTACTTACATAATACAAACTCCTGATTCCTTCCCCCTGCAACCTCTAAGCCCTTTCCCCAGTTCTGCCACCACAGACCTGAGGCCCAGGCCCACCTAGCAGGGGTCAATTACCTTCCTGTCCTTCCCAATGCATCTCTGGGGACCTAGGGTGCTTTCTGTAGCTCCCTCATCGTCACCTGGCCTCTACCACATGGTGTGACCAGCAGCAGGGGCACTACCTCCTTGTCCCGCTGCAGGAGGACAAGAGGACCCTGCACTGAGAACGAGGGGGCTGTCTGGGTGGAGCAGGCCACACTCCTCTGCACTGGGAGCCATGCATGGCCCACATACTTCCTGCTGAACTGAACCAAGGAATTACTAATTGTTCTTCTTCATGACTAGAACCAGGCCCATGCTTGAAAGGTCAGTATTCTAAGAAACGGAGCCAGGCAGAGTTGCTGTCCCCAAGGGTGGTTGGATGCTGGCAGAGGTCTGTCCCCACATGACCTCTGCCCAGGACACACCTACTCCCACAGTGCACTGCGGGAAGGAGAGCCCTCACAAAGCTATCCCCCCACCAGCAGCGGTTGCAAGAGCAAGGGGCGGGGGTGGCGGTTGTTTGGCTAACTTTAAAAAATTCTTGAAGTGAACAATTCACCCTAAAATGTATCATAAATGTTCTATTTTCCTCAAACCTAATTTAATATCATTGTAGCTGTTTCAAATTCAATGAAAGTTTATGCAATTCAAATTGATGTTGAGCTTGTAGCTTATAGACTGGTATTGTTATCTATTTTCATTTATATCATGTCTTAATGCAATTGAATGATTTAATTTGAACTTTAAATGCAATTTTATTTTTCTGAAAATAGTTACTATACATGCTGCATTCATTTTTTGAATAATAAAGTGCTAGCTTATTTATCTTTAAATTTCATGTGATTCTCTTAGTAAGTGGATAATTCAGTTTGTTTTCCAAATTTCACAGTCAGTATTTTCAAATTGATAATATGTTTCTAATAGTATTCTCAGTCTGAACCACTAAAATAATTGGTTTGTTATTTTAAATGAGCATTTTATTTTATGTTTGGTTTTGTTCATTTTGTTTGACACAGGGTCTTGCTGTGTTGCCTGAGCTGGTCTAGAATTCTTGAGCTCAAGTGATCCTCCTGCCTCAGCTTCCTGAGTGGCTGGGGCCATAGGCTCCTGCCACTGTGCCCAGCTATTAAAAGAGTATTTTGAATTTTAAAATTGAAAATATTTCTCATTCTTTCTTATCTTAAATTTATTGTCTTACTTGCTGTGCTGAGCTGTTCTTCCACCCCACAGCCATCTGTACCTGCTCCTGTGACTACAGCCAGCAGCATCAGCACCCATCACACTGAACAGGACACTTTGCAGACACGCTGCTGACACACAGTGAGTGCTGTGCGCTCACCTCCCTGAATCACGCCCTCCTCCCTTCAGGCCTCTGAAGTCCTGGGCATGCTGAGTCTTTCACAGGCAACAGGAGAAATCCGATCACTGACTGTTATTAGTGTGGTTTTCTTTTGTTTCCTTCCTCCTTCCTTCCTTCCTTCCTTCCTCCTTCCTTCCTTTCTTCCTTCCTTCCTTCCTTCCTCCTTCCTTCCTTCCTTCCTTCCTTCTTCCTTCCTTCCTTCCTTCCTTCCTTCCTTCCTTCCTCCTTCCTTCCTTCCTTCCTTCTTCCTTCCTTCCTTCCTTCCTTCCTTCCTTCCTTCCTCCTTCCTTCCTTCCTTCCTTCCGACCTTCCTTTCTTCCTTCCTTCCTTCCTTCTTCCTTCCTTCCCGCACATGCTACTGGACCCTAGCCTTGCTCTAGGCCAGTGTCCCCAGAGCCACCCCAAGCCTGATAGCCACTGATGAGACCACTTGACCACCCTGGGTGCAGCACTACATGGCCTCCACTCCCAGGCCCCAGCAGCCCTGCAGACATCGGGCCATGCGTGCTCACAGGGCGGTGCACACCCGTTCCATGCCCACACAGATCCACTTGGTGAAATCAGACATCAGTAGGACACAGTATCTGTCTTGGGTGCTCCTTTTCTCCTTAAAGCAGGCATGTGTCGGGGCCATGTGCCTTCCAGGTCTGTGTGGACTACCCTTCATGAGAGTGGAGATGGGTTTGCAGGGCTGAAATAGCCAGTCATAAAATGGGAAATGAAATCCAAGGATCAGTCGCTCCTTCCAGTCACAAGATTCCAAGAATACAGCTTGAAATTTTCCTTTTTCTTCCACTAATTCAATTTTTATTAAAAAAAACTTAAACAATTAAGATAGAGCACTTTATAAAAAACAAATTGCTACTCAGATTTTAATGATCTCCTCACAGCCTTGGTAACTACTTACCATAAACAAGCATTTAGTCCCATCTCCAAATGCAGGTTTTCCAAGTATTGTCCAGAACCTGCTTCAAAATCTCCTTCAGTGTGCGTCAGAAAGGGCAGGGTCTGGGTCAGCCCCTCAGGGGCCCCAGATGGGGGATGGGGGTTTGCAAGGGGCTCCCTCAAGGACCCTGTCGCCCTGAGGTTGAAAGGGAGCTGCCTGAATCTCTGACCAGGGGACAATCGGGAGCAATCAGGGAGCAGCCAGCTCTGCTCAGCTCCACCCACCACACACTCAGCCTTTGACTGTCACAGTCCAGAGGAAGTCCCTGGGAGCATCACACAGTCACAGGTGGCTTCTTCCCAGGTCCTCCAGGTTGGGCCAAGTGCTCATGGAGCATCCAGCATGTACCTGTCACCCAACTGCACCCCCCACTTCTCTCCTGCCTGTGACAATGTCTCCCGTCAGCAGAGCGTGAGCAGAGCGTCAGGAGGGCATTTGAATTCCTGGCACCTGGCAACAGGCCGGACACATGGTTTGTGCTTGTGAAGAACCTGGACACATGACAGAGGGTGACTGTGACGCCTGTCATGTGACTCTAAAGAGGAGTCCTGTTCTCCAGGATGAAGGGCATGCTGTGGTAGGTGTGTGACCACTGACTGGCTCCCACGTACGCTGCTTCTGGTTCCTGATGCCCCAGTTCTCCCTGTAACCCTCCATGCAAACAGGGCCCCTCTTCATGTGAGCATCCATTGAGGCCCCCTGTTTGCTGGGCTCCATGTCTCCAGAGCACGTGTCCCTAGGAAGCTGGATTTTAGCTGCCATTCTATTTAGGACACAGATGCCCAGGTGAGGAAGAACTATTAACCAGGGAAAGGGCAGGTGATCAGTCCTTCCAGGATGAGGGCCTCTCTCCGGCTCAGTGAGCAGTGCAAAGCACCGAGCCCCTCCATCTGCAGGGCCCTCTCAGGCAGAAGCTGGGGCTCTTTCACTTGCTGAGGTCTCCCCGTGGTCTGGAGCACCTAATGCGCAAAGCTGCTCCGTCCTTTCCTGATTGAAACATGCTCACCTGGACTTCTTCCAATTTTGTGACTTAGAAATGAGAAGTTGGTCTCTGCTTCAAATTTTGGGGGGACTATCTTGACACTACTACTATTTGGGTTTTATATGCCTATAGACACCTCTGCCCTATAAACTGAGTACTTGTCAGGTGACATCTGGGGTCAGTCCTTGAGCTAGCCAAGACTCTCCTTCCAATAAGTGGGTAGTCTAACTGTGCACGGTGGCTGCTGCCAAATATCAGTGCTAGTTAGCATTTCCGGGGTGCCGGAGAGCAAACAGTGTCTGGGTGATGACTCTTGTCAGTTTCCCCATTGTCAAGCCCAATCTCACGATCCTCCACACTCACAATATTTCCCCACTGGGAACATGCCTGACATTGCAATTTCTCAAAACTGCAGCTCTGCAGTGAATGCCTAATTCCTGAAACTGCAAAATCTAACAAAAGCTGATTTTTTCCACTGATTTGACTGGCTGACTGTTTCCAGGCTTTGCATGTGATGACCTGCTGTTCCTCACAAACAGCATCTTTAATGTACCCACACGGTTGTTCTGAAGTGGCAAAGGGCAATTAAACCCTCTCCAGCTGCCTGCAGGGCATCAGAATCGCTCCCAGTGTCCAGCGTTTCTGTCCTGGACTAATTTTGTCCATGGGTCACACCTGGCAATGGAATCAGTAGCATTCTGGTCCTGGGTTTTGAACTCAGAACCCATTTCCGGCACAGGGTTTAGAGCCACCCAGAGCCAGCATGGGATGCTGACTGCACCTGGAGCTATTGGGTCTGTTGTTTTAGAAACTTCCCTCCCTTCCCGTGGTGTGAAATGTTTTCATATTTGCAGATGAAAATGTGGAAGAAAATATGGCAATCATATGCTTGTTTTTTTGTTTTTACTATCAAAATAGGTTATCTTTTCCTGTCGTTGGATGTACCACTTGTTTGGATTCTTATACATTTTTCATGTTTGTTAAACCTCTTGATGGAGTCTCACGCACAGATTTCCCAGCCTGTATTTGCAGAAGAGAAACGGATCTGCTCGATTCCCGTCCACTGGCCTCCCTCTCAGTCTTGACCCCCAAACCCAATACTCAATCCGGTGCTGGTGCGAGGAGGGCTTTTCACCCTCCGCAGCGCCTGATTCTCCAGCCTAGCGACGAATGGAGTCTGGCCACAAACAGGCCTTAATACAGCACCCTCCACAATACTACTTCACACTCCCCCAAAGAGATCAAGGCTGCAAAAATCCAAGAGGAGACAGGGTTTCGGAGGGAAAAGAGACAGGAGAGCCAGCCAGGATTTGGTCTCTGATTTGTTTTATTGTTGTTGTTGTTTGCTTATGGAAATGGAATCGCTTTTTTAAAATGGGGCTTCTTAGGCAAAAGGAAGCATTCTACCTAGACTCCCATCCAGAGGAGCCGTCTGAAATAGGACCCCAAAAGTGGGAATTGCAGGTATTTCCTTGAGATGGGCTTTGGATCCGCAGGTAGTCGCCGCAAAGGCCTGGTCCACACGGCCGTGGATTCTGGCCGCTGCGCCTCCTCCGGGATCTGGCTCTGGCTGGCGACCCGCCGGGCGACCATGCCACCCCTCCCCCCCTCTGCGCCCACTTGTTGCGGTCCGCCGGAGACCTGCTTGTTCCGCCGGCTGATTGTTTAAAAGGGTTTGACTCGCAGCTGACCCGGGGTCAAGACTTTCTCTGCAGTGACCCTTCTCTTCTGAAACACAAAACGCTGCCCTGGGCCCTCGCAGCAGTCATTTTAATCCCCCACCCGCCCTCCAGGCACGGCGTGGACCGGAGAGAGGTGGGCTCCAAGGCCGCTCCGGCGACCCCGCGGCCCTCCCGGCCCGGCCCGGCCCGCAGGGATGCGGCGAGGGAACGGGGACCGGCCATTCCCAGGCACCTGCCTGACCCGGCCTCGGACAGGGCGTCCCGGGCTGCAAGGGGTGGACGAGGGGAGCAGAGCGCGGCCTTGCTGGGCGAGCGCAAAGACAAAGGCGGCCAGGCAGCGCACAGAAGGAAAGTGGCCCTGGAAGCACAGGGGAGAGAGAGTCGGGGAAACCAAGAAGTGAAAGTGAACGGATGGTGCGGGCGGTGGGAGGAAGAAAATGCGCAGGAAGGAGAAGGAGAGAGCGCAGGGTTCCGGGCTTGGGCGAGAGCAGAGCGCGAGGAAGAGCGACTTGCGAAGCGGGCGGCACGGCGGGGTGGAGAGCCAGCGGGCTCAGGCCCGAGCCCCGCAGGAGGCCGGCACCCTGCCCCGAGACGTCCGGGACCCGGCACCCGGGCAGCAGGGCGCCTCCCGCCACCGGGCTGCCCGCGCTGGTCTCCCGGGGGCGGGCGGAGAGGGGTCCCGCGGGCTCGCAGCTGGAGAGGAACGACCGGGGCGGGAGGAGGGAGGAGGGGCGCTGGGAGGAGGGAGGCCGCGAGCGAGGAGGGAGGGGGAGGGGTGCCAGCGCCAAGCCCCCCGCCGGGCCTCGCCCTGGGACTGAGGGGGCGGTCCCCAGGCCCGGCTCCGAGAGGGAGTGGAGCGCCGGGATGAGTCTGCAGCGTGCCCACCTCCCGGCCGCCCCACTCTGCGGGCCTGGGGCGCTCTAGCGCCGGGGCCTGCGCCCCCTCACCCCTCCCCATCTGGCTGGGCCTTTCAATCCCGCCAAATAGTCACGCTGAAAGAAAGCTGCGCCGAGGCCACGTCTGCTTTTCACTCGAAGTTTCCAAGGACTCAACCTATGATTAGACCCCGCGCCGACGTGGCCGCAGCACTAGCTCCGAGCGCCAGGCTGCGGAAGCGGGGCGGGGGCGAGGGGCGGGGGCGAGGAGCGCGAGCCCGCGTAGCCCACCCGGACCGTGGGTCGTGGGCTGGGCCCAGGCCGAGGTGCAGCGCGCCTGCCAGGAGCATGCTTCTTAGGCCAGATTGATCGAATTAACTGGAATTTTCGGAGACAGAGATCTGCGGTGCCCAGTCTTTGTGGGGAAAATGAAATGCGTGAATATGAGTGTTATTCTTCTCCCACATGCATGATTTTAATAGACCTATCAGTCACACTCCCCGACACATCTGCAGATCAGGCGCGGCAGCACCAGCAACTGTTAAAAAATTAATTCATCTAACTACTGGTGGTTTTTTTTTTTTTTTTTTTTTTTTTTTGAGGGTGTCAACCTCTTAACAACAATAACAAAGGGGCCAGTGAATTGAAAAACAAAACAAGGTAGAAAGAAAGAGGAAGAAAGACCCTCAGGCACACCGTCCTGCCCGGCCCCTTCCCAAAAGCCAGGGTAGGAAGAAGTCACCAAGTTAAGGAAACTTTGTACCAGGCCTTAGAAAGATCCATTCATTCTCTACTGGGCTTCAAACAAAATTGGAACAACCCTGTGATTTGGAAATGAATTAAGTCATCATACAATCATCATCATCATATAGTATTTCACATTTGGCAACGATGAGCAGGAGTGGAAATCGCAGCTGAATGAGACACCTTGGGTCCTAGTGGAATATCTTCTCCACTGCTAGAGACTGTCAGGGGTGAGTCCACTCAAGCCCGACTTGAATTCCTGCTAATCTCTCTTCCTCCACCTCCCGTTGTTTTTAAATTAAGTCATTAAAGAATTTATATCTGCCTTTCTCCTCGTAACTCTAATCAACAGAACAAAAAGAAACTAAGGTGGTCTGAGGATCTGGTGGTTTGAGGGTGGATGAAGCACCAGCAATGAAACGCCCAACTCAAGGCTATCCTGCAGGAAGCGAGGGCAGCCTGGCCTGGTGCTCCCAGTGCAGTGGCGAAACTTTTCTATTCTGCAGCTTTAAAGTGGGGCTCAAGTAACTAGTATATGTGAGGAGCCAAGACAGAGGCCCACAGTCCAAGGCACATGGAAACCACCTCTATCGAGGGCAGCTAGGACGAGATGTCTCCGTGTCTCTGGTGGAAAATACAAGGGTGGTGCACTGACTACTTATCATAGTCAGCAAAGACTATGAGAAAGATCTTAGTCTTTTAGTGCACTTCAGGGCAAACCTGGCCTGGTCCTCAGAACTCCATGCTGAATTAACAGAGATTTCCCAAATTACAGAATTTCCCAAAGCACCTCCCACAGGGATTGCTTTTGGCATTTGTTTCCAGAGTGTCTCACGATGCCGCTCCCCCAACAATCCATGTAGCCCACAAACACTTTTAGAATGACTGTTTCACAAAAGATAAATCCTTAAAAGGAAAAAAAAAAAAAAAAGTGAAGAAAGGAAAAAAAAAGGGGGGACTTTTATTATCTTGTTAGAAAGCAGTGGACATTGTTCTTGAATTTTTTTGCAATCATCTTTAACGAATGTGTGATTTAAGCAAAATTATCAAAATGACTCAAAAAATTACACATGTCAATTGTCAGATTAGCATCATACTTAAAGCTATTCTCCAATGCAGGCTGAATCCAATTCTCACTAAACTGATAGCACAGGCCCACTTCTGAATGGATAGAGCATACTCATTCCAAGACAAGAAAAGACGTGGAGGAAAAAAATAAGGGAGAAGCCTAAAGCTGCTGAAATTAGCATATTTCTCATTTGGACTTAAAGGTGTTTTTTTTTTCCAAAAATAGATTTTCATCTTACTATTATGATTAATTTCAAAACATATTTGCTACAGCATAACTTTTAAATGCAATATTTAATGCTGTCAGATTACTTGAAGACAAAAGTTTTACAGAAAACTTTAAATTCCAGAAAAAAACTGCAATGTACCAATAAACACCTAGAAAAAAATATAATTAAAAATTTTAAAGCATCAAACAACCTCAAGATCTTGTCAGGAATAAACACGGCAAAAGCTTTCACATCAGTTGGCAACTTGCATCCCCTTCTCAAGGGGAGGGGGTGTTCCATTTGTGTGCATGTGAAAATCCATCAAATCATTTTGCCTTTTCCCAAGGAGGGACAAGCTACCGCGGGAGGGGCTGGGGATGGAGCCTGGGCTCAGGGGTAGTGTGTTTTGGTTCAGCCGTAAATGGTAGTGCTTTTCTGAATCAAATTCAGATAAATTCCATTTGCTATCCCGATTGCAGGGTAGTTGCGGGGTGCCAAGCCCTTGCCAGGCCCCTTTCCCCCCACCATTGGCCTGCTCTCCACATTGGGGTCTTCCCTTTCTCCATCATACCAAACTGTCCTGAAGATGCCCTGCCAGGTAGAACGGCAGAATTCTCAGCAAGTACATGCAGTATGTCTGAGCCATGACAGTAAAAGAGCTAGACCATAAAGGGAATTATTTATCTTCCCTACTAATGCTTCAACTCAACAAAATCCTCTATTGACTTTAACTTTCTCTCCTTCCATGGAATAAAGCTCGTGAAAATCCTACCCTCTGCTTCCTGGGGTTCTCTCATTCTTAATTCCTGCTGATAATTTTTCTCCTCCAACAGATTAGTTATTGTATTTTGAACTCTTAAAACATGCATATAAAATTAGCACGTTTCAATTTTATGGGAAAAAACAGCCTTTTCTCTTTTAAATGTATTGATTGACTCAAAACTCAAAGCATTTTTTTTAGGGGAATCTTTTTTCAGTTTTAGAAGAAAAGCTTTCAGGAAACTATGTACATGATCTGATTCCTCCTCTCCACACTGCAACGCCTAAATAAAAATTTCACAATGCATTTACAAGAAATAATACAAAACCAAAAAAAAAAATTGGAAATGCTCAGATACAGAAAGTTTTACAAAACCCAGAATATAACTCCGCCATCTGAAGGGGGATCTCTTTGTATAAATTAACAAACCAACCCAAAGGAGCCGTAACAACTACAAAAAACTGTAAATGTTTGGATCTGCCTTACTACATTTGTAACAAGTGAGAACAACTCTCGGTCACTTGGCCTCGGGCAGTCAAGCATCAGGAAGCGATGCAGGGAGGAAAGTTAGGGCGCCGGCCTGGATACAAAAGTTGGCATCGTCTCTCGCTTGGTTTTGTCTTTTTGTCCCCTCGACAGAGAAAACACTTTCTGCCTCCTCCGTGGATGATAAATACTGTACAAAACTCTCGAGAAAACACCAAAGTTCGGTCTAAAATGCAAGACGTGTGTCAGCGTCTCGTGGTCCCCAGGAGCTCCTGGAAAGGTGAGTGAGGGGCAGTATCACCTGGTGTTCATCTCCAGTGTTTTCATTTTTACAAGAATGTGGAAACGTCTGTACAAAAGCAAGGCCGCGCTGGACCGGGGCGACAGCCCGAGAGCTGGCCGCGCGCTCGTCGTAGCCGGGTCGCCCGTAGCGAGCCTCTGTCCCGGGCATCCCGGCGGCGCTAGATGTGCGTCAGGGGCACCGTGCCATTGACGCCCGCACCCGCGCCCTGGTAGTGCTGCGGCAGCGAGTGCAGCCGGCTCTGCGCCGCGGCCGCCGCGGCCGCCGCCGGGTCGCCACCCTCGCCGGCAGGCAAGTACATGCTGATCATCTCCCGCAGGTCCCCAGGACAAGGTGCCCGCGAGTGTGCTGGGGCCGGCGGGCTGCCGCTCGGCTCCGACTTGACCAGCGAGCCGAGCGCACCCAGGGCACCCGACGACGCTGCCGCGGCCGCCGCGGCCGCCGCCACCGCCGAGTTCTGGTGCGCGCCGCCTGCGGCAGCGGCGGCGGCGGCTGCGGCGCCGTAAGGAAGGCCGCCGTAGCCCGAAGGCGAAGCGCTCATGTAGCCCTGCGAGTTGGAGATGGGACTGTACTGCAGCGCGCCCATGTCGTAGCGGTGCATGGGCTGCGGGTTGTGCGGGTGCGCGTGCGGGTGGTGCGGGTGCGGGTGCGCGGGATGCGCGTGCGGGTGCGCGCCGCCCGCGCCGGGGTGCTGCCCGTAGGCCAGCTGCGCCTCCTGCATCATGGCCGCGGCCGCTGCCGCTGCCGCCACAGAGCCAGGGTAGGCGCCGTTGGCCCAGCCGTTGACGTGCGCGTAGCCGCCGCCCGCCGCGCCGCCCGGACTCTCCAGGCGCTGGCCCACCGCCGCAGCGCCCACGCCCACACCCACGCCCATGGCCACCGCCGCACCACCGCCGCCAGCGCCGGCCGCCAGCAGCCCCCCGGCCAGCGAGTACTTGTCCTTCTTGAGCAGCGTCTTGGTCTTGCGGCGCGGCCGGTACTTGTAATCCGGGTGCTCCTTCATGTGCAGCGCGCGGAGCCGCTTGGCCTCGTCGATGAACGGCCGCTTCTCGGCCTCGGACATGACCTTCCACTCGGCCCCCAGGCGCTTGCTGATCTCCGAGTTGTGCATTTTGGGATTCTCCTGGGCCATTTTGCGCCGCTGCCCGCGGGACCACACCATGAAGGCGTTCATGGGCCGCTTGACCCGGTCCTGGTTGGCCTTGGCGCCCCCGCCGCCGCCCCCGCCGCCGCCTCCGCCCCCGCCGCCTGTCCCGGCCGGGCCTGAGAGGTTCGTTGGGGCCTGGGCGCCGCCGGGCGAGTGCAGGTCGGTTTCCATCATCATGCTGTACATCGGGGCGGCTCGCGGGTTCACCGGCACCGCGGGAAAAGGGCCTGGAGCATAGACGGCCGGAGGGGGTGAGATGGACAGTGGCTCAAACCGAGCAAGACGCGGGGGTGGGGGTTTGCCTAGCACAGAAAAGAACGGGAGGGTGGAGGTAACGACAACAAAAAGAGGCAGAATCACACGCACTCAGTGCCGGCTCCACTTGCAGGTGGAAAGTTTCTCCTCGTGCACGAACCACTTGCCAAAGAGGCCGACGGCTAGGGTCGCCGCCGCCGCCGCCGCCGCCGCAGCCCAGTCGCCCTCGGCGGAGCTGTTCAAACAGGTGCAGTCGCGGCCAAGTTGCGGCTTCACTTTCTCGGCCCGCCCGGGGTGCGCTGTGCCTCCTTGCCCGCCGCCGCCGCGCACTGCCTCCTTACTCCTGGCTCAGTCCTCGGCGGCCTCCAACTCCGGGGCCGCAACTTCTAGCAGGGCGGCACGCCGCGTGCGCTGGGCATGTGCGGGTCCCAGTTGCCCGGGGGGAGCCAGGCGCCGAGGGGGGGAACAGAGGGGGGCCCGGAGGGGGCGATTACGCTGCAGCCAGGGAGGGGGTCTGGAACAGCGAAGGAGTGAGAGCGCGCAGAGAAGCCAGGGAGCCGGGCCGCAGAGTCCAGGACGGGCTGCCCGCTGCCTGCCCGGGGCAGTGCGCTCGGAGCGGAGGCGCACGCGGGGCCGGCGGCGCGCGGGGCCCAGCAGCCATACGCCGGGCCCGGGCTGCCATTAAATGAGCGCGCCGCGGCCAATAGGAGCCGGCGGCGGCGGTGATTTGCATGGCGCGCTGGCGAGTGACGTGGGGAGGGAGTAGATACACTGGGCGCGGGCGGCGGAGCGGGGAGAAGGAAAGGAAGGAGGGGGGAGCAAGGCAGGAAGGAGGGGGAAAGGAGGCCCGGGAGGGGGGGTCACAGCCCCACTGCTTCCTGAGTGCGCGCGCCGCGGCGACGGCGAACCCCGATCTCGCCCCCCTTCCCTCTCCCCGCCCGCGCGCTCAGAATGATTAACGATTGGGCTTAAAAGCTAGGCGAAGAAAGAATCCTTGTGTGTGTGGAGCGGGGCGGGGAGGGGGGGATACAGCCCCGGGCCGTGTTTAAATGTGCTCACTGGAGACCCAGCTCCTCCTCTGTCCCCACCAGCCAAGTCGCGCCGGCGGGGAAGGAGAAAGTTGGGAGACCAAGGCCAAGACCTCGCCTAAGCTCATTCCGAGTGCAGAAAAGGAGGCGAGCAGGGGCGACCGTCCCGGGGGCACAAACTGAAAGCCCTCCCCACAAGTTCTGCAAGGATCGGGCAGCTCAGTCGCCCCCACCCTCCGAATTCAATGCATGCTTCTCTTAGGTTCGCTCGGAGTTGGCCAGTCCCTGCTCTCCCCAAAGGCCTTTACAGTCCAGGCCTCATAGTTCTGGCAACTGGGGGCGCATTTGTATGCCTCGTGGTTCACAGCTTCGTTTAGTATAGGGGACCGGGTTCCATTTTTCCATTGAGCTTGGAGATTATAGGCAGGTGCTCATCCCATTTAACGTCCTTCTCTTCAGTCTCTTAGAAGGTCAGTAACCATAAGATATATCTGGAATCTGGTTACTCCAACAGTTGAAAAAGTTTGTTGATATCGCAAAAGTGATCTAGCCCACGCTGTTCTAGAGCGAGTCTCCCTGGAGCTGTTGGCTTGAGAATTGCCAGGCTGTTCGAATTGAATCAGAAGGTGGGGCCTCCTGACCCATGGCCAGATACCATTTTCCTACATTAAGCAAAAGGAAGGCCCCTGGCTCATGGAATGGTTAAGGCATCCACCTGCAGTTGTAATTGTTAAACCTCAAAGTGTGTGTGATTCCGGGATGCACACGAGATTTCCAAAGCCAGCCTCAAACTCTGTTGGCTCAGGCCGCTGAAGACTTTTTCCAAAGAATCCACTGAACTCTTTTCCTCCTCTTGCCATCCTCTGGGAATTGCAAGGCGTCTTCTACAGGCAACCTGAGATGAGGGTGCTTGAGGAGATGGATGTGGGTAAACTAGGGCTTTAGCCAAATGCCTCCAGACCCACCCTCCCATAACAGGAATACTCAAGATGTTGGTGATGATACTAGTAGTAATAAGAGTGTTTAGACATGTTGCACAGTGATCATGTGACACTTCTCTTTTTTAATATTAAAAAAAACCCTCGGATTGTGAATTTCCTGACCTTATGGCTTGTTCAAGGTACAGGAATAATGCCTTCTTTTCTCTCAACTACTATGAGTATTACTGTAGTTTTTTTAAATTTTTTTTTATTGTAGGGTTGCTACAGTATGCAGTGCAACAGCAAATTGATCTCTCTGCAGATTAAACTGCTTTCATTTCAGGCCATTCAGCATTTAATCGTAAACTCATCAAATAATGTATAATTTTATTAGAAAGGAAACATCGTTTCATATTTTTTCACTAAATATCTGGCTTATAAATGTGGTTTTCAACTACCTTCTTATTTCAGCAATCAAGTTTGTTAAATCTTTTGATTTGTTTCACGCACTACCCACAAATATCAGTTACATTGTGAATGAACAAAAAAGGAACAGGAATATTGTTTAAGAATGCTTATAGACCCATTTTTCCTTTGATAATTTAGGAGGCGATGGGTGTGCAGTGAGATCCAGTGTGTTAGGAGAAGTCAGCAAGACTGAAATAAAGGAAATGGTTTACAAATTATAAACTGTATTATCCACTTAGCAATTGAAAGATTTCTTTCCTCTGCTTTTCAATTTAGATTTTAAACTAAATAGCCGAAGACCCCCTGAAAATGCTTTGTATGAATCAAGCTTGGCACATTATTTTCCATATCAATGGAGCAATTTATTTTATAAACACCCTGCACTCCAGTGTGCTTTGCAGGAATGCTTTATGCTTTTGGGAACTTGGATAGCTGACTTTGAAATGGTCTCATTTCTTTCTACCATAGCTCTGAATATTGTTTCCAAATACGATGTTACCCTTGTTTTCTAGAGCATCTAAACAGGAGGTGAATGGTTTAGCGTTACTTGCGATCATGCTAGTGCTTATCATTCAGGGTGCTCTCCATAAGCTCTTTCAATGATGAGATAGTCCCAAGCCCAAGTGGGTGCATACCCTATGGGTGCCCACCTGCACAAGTATTAAACCACAGCTGCAGGTGTAACTTGTTGCCAAGTGATAGATGATTGGCAGTGGCAGCCTGTGCCAACTAGGCAGTGGCAGGGCACTGCATGCCAGACTTCCTAGTGCCTGGCATGAAAATTGAGGAACATCATGTTAACTCCTACCAGTGATGGCTTTTGGGTTTTCTTGCTCCCACCCCTTCTCCCAAATGACTCTTCAAAAACTGAGAAAACAGTCCAAAACCAGTTTAGTCTGCCTCCTACCTCTACCAGATTAGCGGGAACCTCCTTCCAGCTGAAAACCTTCCCCAAAGCCAGATTCTTGAGGATTTGAAGACAGATTATACTACTTCCAAGCAACGTTAGAGAAAGTCCAGAACCCAAGGCAAAGGATTAGTTTCACTGTTGATTGACCAAATTTGCTCTTCTGGCAACTCATTCCATAGTGCTTCTGCTCAAAATGCCAAGAAAATGAACTTAGAAATGAGAATTAAGATATTTTTTATTTTAAAGTTCTTTTTTAAAATTTAACCTGTGGTTATAATCCTCAAAAATCAGACCCAATATATCATGAGAAGAAATTATGTACATATATATGCATATTTATATGTGGCTATGCACACCTAAAAACATGCATGTGTGTGTGCGCACGCGCGTGTGTGTTTAAGCAATCGCACAAGAGTCCTTACAAATAAATTGAGTTCTGGACGTAAATACCATTATCTCAAATTGCTACATGGAGTAATAAAGATGTTTAGCTTTTGCTCCTCTTCACCCCTGTTGTGCTTATGAAAAATCTGGGCAGCAGAGAGGGTACCGGTGGACAAAATCCCCTGCCCCCAGCAATCTTCACATGAAAGCAAGCTTTCAAGAATCTAGAGAAGGGTTTTCTGTTTTCAGCATCAGCCACAAGCTCCAAGCTAGAGGCGTGAGTGATGGACAGGCGGGGAGTTCAGAAGCACTCCAGGGCCTGCAAAGACTGCCTCCAAGGAAACATGCCCAGACCATGACCACTCCAGGGGCTGCTGGGGCCGTTGAAGGATGGAGGCCACTGGAGGCACCTCTCCGGATCTTGCAACCTTTGGGGCTCTGGTGTCGCCCCCAAAGAACTGAGACCACAGAGAGAGGCAACTAGCTGCCAGTTTTCAAGAGTTTTTGATAGAAAAGAGTAATCTGAAGGAGGAGGAGCAAAGCAAGAGTGGGAGAGAGCAAAAGAACAGTTCAAGTTGGAAGAAGCCTTTGAGGTCACCTGGCCAACAGGAGGCACAGACGGAGGGCGAGGGGAGTAGATGGTGTGAGGGTGGGGGAGCCGCGGTGGGGCTGCTGGGGCCACCACTGCGGTGGCTCAAGGCTGGGTTTCCTTCCCCCAGCCTACCGTAGGCGGTGGAGGGGGACTGGCAGGCCTTTCGGATCCGGGCCCCGAAGCCATGCGGCGCGTCTGCGCTGGCCCGGCCATCGCACGGGCCGCGATCGCCGTCTGCTGGCCGCCGCCGTGTCGCTGCCCTCGCAGAGCCACCGCGGCCCTTAGGCTGTCTCCTCTGCCGCCGCAGCGCCCTTGTAGTCACACGCCTTGCCCGAGGGCTGGCCGCGTGTGATCTGATGTTTGCGCTCCATCGCCCGCGGCTCGTCGCCAGGGGACTCCGGGTGGCGGGGTGGTCTCTCCTGGGTTCTCGGCCCATTCTCTGAGCTGTAGCGGGACTAACTTGGCCAGGCTGTGCTCATACCAAGGCAGAAGAACCGAAGTGGACCAAAGTTTTTGTTGTTGTTGGTTTGATTTTGTGGGGGTGGTGGGGTGGGGGCTCAGTCAAGGTAAAGGGGAAGGTGTGGGATAAGAAGGAAAAGAATCCTTTGCAGGCATGGAACTTCCAATGACCCTGTGCCATTAAGAGCAGCTACAAAGCATGCCTTTCCAGCTCTCAGCATAAAGCACAGTGTCTCCACCAAAACTGCAAAGAGCCTTGGAGAGAGGCTGCAGCAGCGTCTCTGGAAGCAGAGTGAAGTCCTTCCCCTCCAAGCCACCGACGTGTTCTTTCCAGCGATTAGCTGGGCGACCCTCACACTGATGGAGAGCACAGCACTGTGTGTGCGAGCATGCCTCCTAGCTCTCTGGCTGGAAGCATTCGGAGAATCTCTGGGAGCTTCGAGTAGGGGCTCACCCTGTGAGCAGTACTCACACATATAATTCAAATTTCACAGCTGACCTGCTCTGAAAACCTCAATCAGCTTCTAATTGAAGGGAAAACAAAATATTGCTTCCCTACAGCAGAGCTAACGATTTAATCATTATATCAGACATTATAGCTTTTAATTAGGCTAATGCTGATACTGTATGGAAAGAGATAATTCAACACAGTTCTTGATGAATTCTGTAATTGGGTTAACGGCGGAGCAGTCGGGGGAGAGACGTCAATATTCAAGCTGCGTCTGTAGCCACCAGGTTTATGAATGAAAGAGAAGACCAGGGTAGGGAAAGACTGGGACCCAAGGGGGCATCGCGCCCTCGCTCCCCAGAGCTGCGGGCGCTTGGGAGGGAAGTAGCGGGACAAAACGAGCAACGCTGGAGGCCGCCCGGTGCCAGGCCGCCGGGGTCTCGCCGCCAACTGCAGGCTCTCCTGCCGCGGGGCCTCCCTGGCCCTGCTCCCGTGTGGAACTTTCGGGAAGAATCTCAGGAGGCCACCAGCCTGGTGTACCTCAGCACCGGCTCTCTGCAAGGTGCCCACCTAGCAATCCCAAAGTGCAAGGTGCCCACCAAACCAATCCCGGCAGATAATTCGGGCCCCCGCGCCTAACTGCGGCGTGCACTTCCATCGGATGACCCCGAAAGACAGTGAGCGCGGCCGGCTCCCACCTCGCCTGGGGGCACAGCGCCCCCAGCCGAGAGCGGCTCTGGTGGTCCGGAGCGCGGACTCCCGCGCGGTGGGTGTCGCAGGCACTCGGCGCCTGTGGGCACTACAGACGGCCAGCACTTTCCTGCGCACGCCCAGTTATTCAGGGGTCGGTGAGAAAGGACTGCCGCAGCGAGGGCGCGGCCTTTGCCCCTGGGCCCGGCCGCCCGGGCTGAGCTGCCGCTGGCCCTAGGGCTGCAGACGAAGATTAGCAATTGGACCGCTGGGAGGGCCGCTCCCCTTCCTTCACCGTGGCTAAAGTCCTGTCGAAGAACACCAAGTGAAGAAGCCGTGGAGACTCGCGCCCGAGCGAACTGTGCAAGGGGGTACGGGACCCCGTCTCCCACTCTCCTATCCCAGTGTCCGCAGGGCTCGGCCACACGGGCGGCTTCAGGGTCCCGCGCCGTGGAGCCCGGCCCTCTGCTTCCGTCAAGCTCTGTTCCGCGAGGTACTCCAGGGTGGTGGCGGGGCCTGGTCGCCTTCCCGCCCTCTTCTGCCTCCCAGACTTCCAGGACCTAAAACAGGTGTGCTCAGACCCGTCAGAATCTGACCTGCCCTAGGAGAGGGTGCGCTGGTCTTGGATTTTGAGGAGAAAATGTTGACGCCTCTAAATTTGGTTGGGCTTTTTAGAAAAGTCACCCAAGCCGCGCCTTCCACAGTTTTAACCCAGATGATTTTAGGGTGTGATTTTTATGCACTTTTTATATTCCTACACCTTTCTTAGATTTTTTTTCTTACTCTTTGATTCAACTACCTCAGCCCAATGTTCTCGTTCAAGATAAATATACTGTATTGTGATTCATCCCTGTCTTATCTTGTCAGTAATTATGGCAAAATTAAATGGGTCACTGCTAAAATTTCATTTACACAAACCTCCATAATTAACAGTTTGAATACACCTTTTTACATTGTGCAGAAGTTGTAATTTTCTAATGCATGTTGTCTCTTACTGATAAAGAATGCTAGTGCTCAATGTGGCTGTATAGGGAGACACAGCCCTCCTCCCGGCCAGAGGGTGTTGTGCTTCTCCCCTAAGACAGTGTAAAGAGTGAGCACAAAGTCAAACTTTCCTGCATAGGGTTAGCTTCCTAATTATTTGCAAATTTAATCTGAGCATGTAAACATGCAAGAACAGAGGACAACTGATTAAGGTACATCCCTAAAACAAACTTTGAAAACCCAAATCCTTGGGGGAAGCCGTCAAGCCCCAGACCCCTGCTGCCTGGAGAGTAAAGGGAAAGAAGGGTCTCCCTTCTCAAGCTCCGTCAGCTCATTCTGAGACCCAAAACAGTGTTTCAGGACCGAGCAGAGACCCACAAGACCCGAATGAGTCCGTGGCCAAGGGTTGTGGCAAAAAGGAGCACTGTGATGGTGCAAACACAGTCCTGTCTCATTTTCCTCTCTCATATTCCAAGCTGGAAAGGTATCACTCACAAGAGGAGGCAAATCATAAGGAACTTCTGTGTAAAAAGAGTGAAGTGAATCCAGACGTGCTTCTCCTTACAGGCCATCCCTGCTACTGCAAATTAGATTAGCCACCCAGGCTTCAATAAGAACATGACACAGTTTGGCAGTTAAAGCCCCGTCCACTCCAATCACGCCTTTCATCGAAGCAGCGCACAGAGATCACGTCTTGTCCTTTAATACACGCTTTCAATGAGATTAAAACATCACTTTGACACAGTTTCAAGGCTTTTCAGTATGTGTGTTGCTTACTTCAGGAAGCAGCAAAGGGCAACAGTGGATCCTCTGAAATCTCCTGGCTAAGGGATGGGCTTTAGAGCCACACCACTGTCCTGCCGCGAGGGAACAGAGGCCCCTTGGCCCGGTCTTTATGTCTTAATTTTACCACCGTCCTGCTTCTGAAGATCAGGTTTTCCTCAGGTTGGGTGGATGTCTGTCAGTTACTTGGGTGCAGGAACCTAGGGGGCAACCTTGGATAAGAGGGCTGAAAAAGGCCCAAGGCCCAGATGCCCTCTCAGGTCACTCAATCTTTGGGGGTAAGTGGACAATGTAGATGAGGCAGAGAGAGGTTTGGCAGATCAGAGAGAGAAAGCATTGTTTTAGATAGCTGTTGAACCCTAAATCTTAAATTAGGGACAGTGAGGGGAAAAAATGGAAGTTTTCTACAGAATTGGCTAAAGGGAGTTGTACCTCTCTGTGCTTCAGAAGTGCCCATCTCCACTGGACACCATCTCCCTCTTCAGGCACCTGGGACTCTGCACCAGCAAAGTGGTCAAAGATCCCCTAGACTCAGAGGGGAATCTGGCTTTAGCAGAAACTGTCTCGGGTGTAGTTCAGCTGTCTAAAATTGCACTCAGCGCTCACTAGAGTAAGGCACACTGGTCTTAAAGAGAGGTTGGCTACCAGTGGTCTACAGGTGGAGGCTTCACCATTTCTCTGCCTTGCAGGTAGTCCTGCCACCTGGAGCCTCCTCCCTCGGACTAGGGAAGACCTAGAACCCGGCTCAGGCCACTCCTTGTCCAGAGGGAAGCCTGGCCAAGCATGGCCAGATGCCTAGGGTGCCCAGTGCCTGGGAGAGACCCCTTCCCTTCCATTCCTCCAGTCCCACCCTCCAAGCCCACTCAGGTACTTGGCTGGATTATTAGCACTTGGCCACCTGGAGATTTTCTCCTGCTCCTCACCAGGCCTGCGGAGTTCCCTGGGCATGGGGAGCCACCGGGCCTGCATTGCCCCATCCAGGAGAGATGCTACCCGGGTCAGAAACCAAGTAGCTGTGGGGTGATGCACAGGGCATCACTTTTCTTCCATGTGGAGCCCAGCCTTGATCGCTGTCCACACCCAAAGCCGGGCTTCGGGGCCTTGCTGCCTCTGCTGCCAGCGTCATCCATCCGCCAGACTGGAGGAGGGAGACAGGACTTGGGGTAAAAAGACTGTAGTCCTGGGGAGGACTCTCTGGTACAAAGCCAGAGTAAGGGAAAGCCTTCTTCCCTTGCTCCTGTGGCTGCCCGACGCTGGGGTGGCTGGAGCTTCGAAGGTCCTCTGCACCAACTCAGGATAGCTCCTCTCCATCCCCGCCTTTCACAAAAGAGCTAACAGCTCGCTGGCCCCAGGGCGCCGAAGGAAATCAATGTCACAAAGCGGGTTTTAATGGGTTAATTGACTGGAGGCCACTATCGCATTCAAACACCTGTTTCCTGCCAGGGGACTACGCCAGCCGGGTCCCTGCCCAGGTCGATGCTGGCGGACCAGCCCCACCCTGCTCATCACTCCAGGCCACGCGGAAAATCCATTTCGCTTCTGAAACTTCCTGACCTTTCATTTCCATCGGCTGCTTCAACCCCGGGCAAGAGAGGGCAGAGGCCGGCAGCCTGCGGGCGCAGGCGGGGGACACAGAGGAGGCTCCCGTCGCGGTGCAACCGGAAGCCGAGCGGGTGCGATTTCGCTGGAGGAGGGAGGACGCACCAAAGGGGACTGGGCGACCTGGTGGGTGTTACCCCCACCGAGGGCGACCTGTACGCAGGCGGGGCTTTTGCGGTGTTCGGGACCCCACTTTGGGGCTCCCTGCTCTAGTCCACAGGACCAAGCATCCGCCGCACCGCGCGGCTCCTGGCCGGGCACGGGGTTCGAAGGCACTCGGTGCATGTCAAGGGCTCACGGCGCATTGATTTTTTTTTTTTTTTTCCTGGTAGCAGAGTTAATACAGTCAAGTCTGTCGGTCAGTCAAAGTTAAATTGATTCTTTGCCCAAAACACCTCTCACGAAATGGCACACGTTTCGACATGTTAATTTTTAAAACGCGATTTCAGCTCTCGGCTTTAGTTCTCGGCGCTGCTTGGCGTGCGTGGCGACGAGCCGCAAGCCGGAGGCGCCCCGGGCAGGTGCAGGGGGTGGCGGCGGGAGCCGCGAGCCCGGCCGCCGCGGGGCGGGGCGGGGGCGCGGACTGGGGTGCACCTGGAGCGGCCTCCAAAGCGAAACTCTCCCCAGTTCCACTGGATCGACCTCTCTCCCCCCTCCCGGAAGCAGGCGACCCAGAGAGAAACAGCTTCGGTCCCTTGGGCTGTGGCCAATCCAAAAATCGGAGGATGGGGGGAGGAGTGAACACTGATAAGAAAATGACAAACGTACCCGGGAGTCCGCCCTTGGTGGTCACCACATCGCCCACCCGTATTCTATCAAGAACAGAAAGCTGCAGAAACTCCCCATACTCCCTGACGAAAAGTCGCCCTGGAGACGCGCGCCCCCTCCCAGAGCCTCTCCCGCCGCGATCCCCAGCCCCGGGTGGGGGAAGCCCCCGCGCAAGTTCGAGACACACTTACAGTTAGTTCCTCCTCCAGCTCCAGCGGGTCCCCGGAGCCGGTCCGCGCGCCCCCAGCGCTCGGCACGAGGGCACCTCCCGGAGCCCTGACTCGCTCCCCGCAGGGGTCCTGCCCGCTCGGTAAGCCGAGCGCGCTGCTGCCCGCAGACCCCGGCCCGGCCCGGCCCGGCTCCCGGCGGCGCCAGCACCGAGCGGCGGCGCCCGCGCCACGAGCACGCACACTCACACGCGCACTCACACGCGCACCCCCGCTCGCACACTCGCTCGCACACGCTCCTCTCTTCTCGCCTGGCGCACACTCTCCCAGACACACATACTGCAGGCGAGAGAGACAAGAAAATGAAATTTATTATTGATAGAAAAGACTTTAAAGACAATTTCAAGTTATTGTTTCTCTCTGGAAAAAGGGGGATCCCTCTACATAATGAAACGCCTTTTGTGTGGCGCCGAACAATACCAAACAAGTATTCTAATAAATAGCCACTTTTTTGTTCCTACTCGACAGTGAATAGAATTGAGCAGTTGGTTCGCGAGCAGCTGGGACGCCGTTTTGAGCTGGGAGGTGGAGCCGCGTCTCTCGCCCTCCTCTCGCCGCTCCCCGGGCCCCGCTCCCCCTCCGTTCCCCATTCGCTCGCGCGGCCACCGCCCCGCCCGCACTCGCCGCTCCATCGGCCGAGCTCTGCTCGCCGTTCTGGCCTGGCCTGGGAGGTTCGGCCCCCCAAACGGCAGTGACCTGGCACCCCTCCCGCACCCTCGCACCTCCGCTCCAGCGGCTCGAAAGCCACCCTCCCCAAAGGACAGTTGTCACTCGTGTCACCACCAAGCTACCCATTTTCTCCTGGAACCTAGGCCTTCCCCTCCCCCGTCAGCTCGGTCATGGCCCACGGTCTATCGGCGGGGAACTCCCACTCTGCCCTGCCGGGTGCTCTCGGGCAGGCTTTCTGGGTTCGGGGATCCGGCCTGAGCTTTGTTGACTCGCTGGGGGAAATCTTGGTCGTGGGCGCCACGTCAGTCCTCCCCCGGGAGCAGCTTGGCCTTTCTTTCTTTTTGCTCTGCGACGTGCTCCTCAGTGCTCACCCCACTCCTGCCCAAGTGCCCTAACGACTAATGGCAGCTGCTGGACCAAAGATTGGGTCTAAGGATTAGTGTTGTGGACACAAAGATTTCCAGGTAAAAGTCGCCGCGCCCAGGCGAGCCGCGTTCCCCGCGCGCACGGGGGTTGGAAGCCAGGCCGCGTAGCGCCGGACTCTCAGCGGCGCGGCCACCCTCGCCCCTGGGCGCAGACCCTCGCGGCGCGCCGTCACTCCCTCTGCAGGCAGACCCCCCACGCCCCCAGCTGCCCGCCCTCCCAGCAGAAGGGCGCGCGCACCGCGGCAGAAGGCGGAGGAGGAGGCAAGCGCTTCCGAGAAGGCGTTGGGGTTGGAGCCGCGCATCCCTCGCTGCCTATCTCGGTCTGTCTGTCTCTACTCTCTGCCCACCCTACCCCTCGCCCCAATTGTGTGAAGATGTCCGCACTTCGGACTTAAGACCGCCACCATCTGAGACTCTTTGGAAATGTTTCAAAAGCAAGTCAACTGCATTTTTTTTTTTTTTTAAACGACGACCTTACTTTCTGCCCAATTTATGAACGCCTTCCACCTGAAGGAAATGTATTTATTAACACTAAAGCAATAACTAAACAAAAGAAGCACAAATACAGCAGGGTGAAGATATTAAGCGCTTGCCTGCCCGACCATATTCTGGGGTGCAGGGCGTGGGTACTTATCTATCGATCGCTCTTGGACAAACGTATGACGATTTTTTTTCATTGCTCGCAGCTGCAGTTTTGAGGAGATCCTTGTCTGGCTGGCTCTAATCTCCAAGACAAAAAGCCCACATGACTTTTACTCAATGGATCTTAATCCAGAAAAACACTATGTCATTTGCAAATTATTTCTTAATCGGACTAAGCCATTTAGAAGTGGAAGTAGAGGAGTTAGTGTTTTGGAAATCTCCAAAGAGCTCTGATGTTGCCTAGGAATACTGTCCTTAGAAGCCCTGCTCTCCCCAAACGCAGGTTGGTCCAACTGTTAAAGGGAAAATAAAGCAGGTATGTTTCTTTGCTTGGGGATTGATTTTTCATTCAACTTTTGAGAAACCATATTCCCTCCGAGTTTAAGGCGATCTGGTTTAGTCATTCCCAGTGTCAGTACCAACAGGGAGATTTGGGTCCTTGATATTTTTTTGAAACCCGGGTTTGTGCAGGAATCCGCTAGTGGGAATGGGAAGACGATGGAATTGGAGCCGTTCCAGCAGGCACCCTGAAAGCGCTCTCCTTTTGTATGGAAAATGGAAACATTTTGGAATCCAGATTTAAAACTTTGACTTATATTTTACATGTTAAATCACTGAAAGATTGGGTACAACACTGCATAAAGCTTCACAACCTGCAAATATTTGAATGGTTTTTGTAAGCCGAGCAGCTGCCAGTCAGCTGGCTTTGACAGGCTGCCACAGTTTTGTCACTTAATAGTGGGTGTTAGGCTAAGTGCAAAACACTCTGGCAAACAGATGTCAAACCCATATCAATGGGGGTTGTGAAGTGGAGTTTTAACCCCCGTCTAGGCCTCGGCAGGGGAGCTGGTGTGTACGCGGTACACAGGAGGGGGAGGAAGGCTAGTGCTCCTGAAAGTGTGGCTTGGCCCCGGACACTGGAAATGCGACCCTGGAATTCTGGAAACGCAATGGCGCGTCTCTGGCACCCAGACCGAAAGAAGAGGGGCCAGTGAGCCCTGCAGGACGTGTGTGTGGGTGTCCCAGTCTGTAAATGCCCCTTGTTCTTCTCCGGTCCTGTACCCCCACCCGCTCCAATCCCGCAGAAGGCGGTGGCTCTTTGCAGATTCTAGGGTGCGGAAGACAGCAGGCGCTACCGCATGCTTCCTGGGCTCTCTGGGCGCTTCGGCTCTCCCCAGCAATCTCGGCCCGCAGCCGCACGCTCTTTCCCGCCTCAGGAGTGAGAGTGCTGGAGACCAGTGGAAAGAAGTGGGATCCGAGCAGAGTCCGCGGGCAGGCCAAGGTCACTTGGATGTCTGCGGCCACGCGGCCACGCCGGACTCCAGCGAGGCCCAGAACCCAGCGCAGAGCGCGGGAGCGCACCAGCGGCTTTATTGCTGTCTCCGGAATCGGGGCGTCTGGGTACGAACTAGCTTCGCCTCATTGTTAGGACTGGGCGGAGGCTGAGAAGCACATCTTTGTTCGCGCACCCAGAGGCGGGCCAAGCCTCCTCTCCTCCGAGCAGCGAGAAGCGTGCTCCCAAAGGTCTGAAAGGCCCCTCAGTCAGAAGGGCCAGCGCGCTTCAGCGTGGCTCAGAAGCCTCTTCTCTGGCAGCCCGCCGGATCCTAGAGCTGGTGTTTCAGGTCCGGGCTGTGACACCTGGGCTGCTCGGTGAGCTGTCCTTACCTTCCGCTCTCTGGGCGGGCGAGAGTGGAGTGAGAATTCACTCAGAGCATCAGTCACCCTTGAAATGCCTTCCCAAATCTACCCCCAGGCGCTGCCTAACTTGTAGCAGGACCCTCCTCTTACCTCAGGACCACCACAAGTTGTTAAGTGTCAGGGTTTACAATATGGATTGCATTCGGTAGTACTTAACTCACACTTGCCCTTTCTTTGTATCACCATGCTGCCAACTCGTCATTTTTGGAACTTAAACTCGAAACTGAAGGTAAAAAAATATCTTTTTTAAAAAAAATTGATTATACTACAAAATGTGATGAACCTCAAATGTGTCTTCATGAAGATTAAAACAGCAACAACAACTACAACTTGTCGAGGCTCTTCCTGGAGGAAAGCCACTGCCCTCGGCATGCCCCGTTCTTTATGGTGGGTATTAAAAGATGACTGTGACTCTTCCAGCTGTATCCACTTACAGCAAATAGAGGTCAAATCACTGTGATTGTAATTCATCTTACAATAAGATCAGCCCGAGACCTTCCTTATGTTCCATGAATGTGTACGGTTCAAATGAGATCCCATATTCTCATTGATGTAATGCAGTCAAAGCAGAATTCAATGCCCCAACTCTCAATGCCCCCAAATCCCCTCTATATATGTGACAAACTTCTGGTAGAGTGGAGGGAGGAGTTGATTTGCTAAGGTAGCTGAAGTCTCTCTCTATGCCATTGATTTTAATTATATTTTACTGGAAAAGCAGATGTATTACATTTTAAAAAGCAGTTTTCATGGGTGCATCCAATTAATAAAATCCTAACTGTATTCAGACGAAGTGTATTTTCAGCTTCTGGCTAAATTTCTCATGTAAAAGTTTCTACTCAAAGGTCTTCTGCAGTGGTATGCTTTCCAGGAAGGAGAGAGATTGAGAGTTGTCTCCAGCAAGCACCCTGCCCAGTGCCAACCAGGACATCTGACATTGAGGCAGAAAGGAACTCCTTATTAGATAGGCTTATGGGGACAAAAAAAAAAAACAAAAAACAAAAAACAAAAAACAAAAAAAAACAAAATACCTGACTCTTTGGGGGGCGGGGCAGTCCCTCTTGCTTACTATCCCAGATGAATGAGGACACATGTGAACCACCTGGACCAGGTTCAAGGCTAGGTGCCGGAAGGACTATTTCAGAGGGTCAGCAACTTCTGGGTCAGGGAGCTTGAGGGCTGCAGAGGATGCTGGTGATGAGGGGCTTCCGTCAGAGGATGGCATGACCATGGCAGCTGAGTTCCGGGAAGGGAAGTGAGTGGAGATTCACAGTGGTGGCCTTTTTAATTTTTTTTTCCTTGAAGCAGTCAGAGCTCTATGGCTTGCTTGGCAGTGTTTGCTTTCCCTACCAGAGCAATTGTTGGAAGTCAACCCTCGAAAATTTTCTTCATATATGTGAGTTCTGACTTTCTTTTCTTTATTAGAGGTACTATTTTCACTCTCCTGGTGATATTTTTGTATGCAGTTTATCTAGGTGGAACCAACTGATGAACCATGAGATAATGAGTGTGGCTGGTTTGTCAAATTTCTTCATGAGCAATGGCCCCTCTTCTTCCTCTGTCCTGTTCTCTCCCCAAACTCAATTCACACAGCAAACCAGATGCAATCGGAATGGAAACCAAAGATTGTTAAATAGGAATAAAGTTGGAAAATCAAAATATTCTTGGAATCAAAGTCGAGCAGGGCCAATATTTCACTTTATCCCAGCTCTTGAATATAGAAACACAGTTTTAATTACTGGAAGACTTCACCAAAGAGTAAATATTGTCAACAGAGGAAGAATATTGCCATTCAAAGGAGGAGGCTGCTAATAAGCACATGTCATATGTATGTACATATAAACACCTAACAAACTAGCATATAACAATACTTCATAATATAATAATAACAACATGAATAAAGGGACTTCTATTGACTAATTCATAATGAAAACAAAATGTGTTTGAAAAGTTAAATTTGTGACATATCCAACACATAATGATCATGCCCAATTTGTAGGTGCTATGCACATGAGAGGCTTGTGCATAGACTTAGCAGTCTCTTGGGTGAAGTCATGGCATGCTGGTCTGCAGTCGCCTGGAACCGTGATGATAGCTCACAGGTTTTGAGATATTTGTTATGAATGAGAGGGGGACATGGGCATTTGCACAAGGCAGTCTGCCTGGGCCTGGCTTTGCTTCTCTGTTGTGTACTCTGCAACCTTGGGCAGGTGATTGAACTTGTCCGGTCCTCAGATGCTTGACCTATGAAGTGGCAACGTCACCTCCTGCATTGCAGCATTACTGTGGCAACCAGAGGGTGTCATGCACGGAAAAGCACCAGAGACCCAGCACTGCAAACGGGCCACAGTGCTGTATTCTCCCACCTAGGTTTTTCTGCAGACTCTTCACCAGTTCCTCAGCATAGACAAGGAAGAGTGGCCCAAGCTGGGCACACCCCGTCTTTCTGGGGACAGCCCGAGGCTGGCGGGCAGCACTCTCTGGCTGTGGAGCTGTCGGCGACAGCCCTGCACTCTGGTATGGAGGCCTCTGTGCTTTCTGTCTGAGGGCGCCAACCTGAGATGGATCTCCTTCCCTCTGCGGTCCATCAGAACTCCTGGACTCTCCCATGTGGTCTTGTCGTCCAGCTGGCTTCTTTGTGTTACCTTCCTATTGCCTCCACTGAGAAAGGCCTGTTCCTTGACTGGACTCCACATGCATCGGGACTCGCGTTTCCTATTTCATAAACTAGAAGGGTCGAAGGTCTTGCCCTAATTCCATCAGGAAGAGTTTTGTTCCAGAACGCCCTCTGTCCGTCACCATGCAGGTATCTGGGGATCTCCTGCCACGTTCCAGGCCTCTGGGGAGGCCCTGGGGAGGAAATGGTGGGCTGACAGCGGGGGTCTTTGTCCTGGGGTTCGGTGGAGTGGTGTCCAGGTGGGCTTGGGGGGAAGCGGCAGGCGGTTTTCCTAGACAGCTGCTCTTTGTCCTTAGCTGGCCTTCTTCATCCGATATTCACCTCTTAATTTTGTTTTTGTTTGTTTTGCTTTTGTGTTTGTTTCTGGTGATGCATTTTCTTCTTTTGCTTTTCTCCTAGGTCTGTGATCTGTGGGGAATGTGATTCCTTGAAACAAAAAATGTATATATCTATATATATTCCTGTCTACATTATGCTAAAGATTCTGAATAATTCAGCCTGGATTTCAGTTCAATCTCTGCTCATTGAGGTCAGTGTAGACTAAGGTCTGGACGTGCACTGGGCAGGCTAGTTCACCTTTCCAGGACCTCAGTTTTCCAAGCTCAGAAGTAAAGAAGCAGAAATCACTGGCTTCTGAATCGTCTTTCCATGACAAACGCTTTGTGACTCTAGGATTGAATAGTGTCGTGGTGTTGGCCTGCAGGGTTCGGTTTCCTGACCCATGAAGTGGGGGCAGAACTGTAGTCGCTCACAGGAACATTAGTGTTTCAGTAGGAATCGGATCTTGCAGGCATGTCAAGTGTGTGTTCTTACCCACGTCCAGGGCACTGCCATGGGGGAGAGGGCACACCACAGCACTGTGGAAACAGTGGTTCCCATTTGAATTCTGCAGCTCTGGCAGAGTACTGGGTATCAGGAACTCAAAGAGTGATTTCATAAAGAAAAAAAGTGTAGTTTATACCAAAATGGAATAAACCCCCTTTTGAGTAACAACAATCTGCATAAATGCTTTAAGAAAGCCTATAATTATGATAAAAATGTTGCTCAAAGTTAAGATTATGAAGCAATCAAGATTTATAAACAGTCTCTCATCGACTTTTAATCATTCTTTTTTTATATACAAACTGTACACAATATATGGTTGCAATATATCTTTCTATACATTTTATTTTTGGTAATTTAGCTGGGTAAAATATATGTGAGGTGACCCTGAGGAGTTAGGTTGTATGTGATGTGCTGACGGCAGGGAGCCCTTACCACGCACACATGACACACACGCGGAGGCAGGCCACTCTGTGGTGACTTACATGGGAAACACGCATGCTCTCACTGTATCAGAATCCCTTTAAAATTCTAATTAGCATAGTCCCTTTTGCAATAGTTTGAAAAAGTATGCATGCATATGAATATTAATTACCTTTTGTCAAAAGGAAATACTTTAATCACCAAATAATGGAGGCTAAAATTAACTGGGATGATCAATATTTGCCTCTATTAGGCAATGATTACCTATTTTGGTGGCTAAAAGTCAGTAATCTGGTGACTATATGAAGGGCTGACCTAAAACATGTTTGTTGCTATTATGTCTGAAACTTTCTCTGTGATAATTCTAAAATGCATATGCTCGTGTTGCAGAGTGCAGTCCAAGGATGATACTAGATACTATGTTTCTTTCCTGGTGGTGCTGGGGGCCAAAACCTCAGGTATACTGGCAAGTGCTCTGCTGCTGAGCCACATCCCAGTCCAACAGACATTTATTTTATTTTATTTTTTTAGTTGTAGATGGATACAATATCTTTTTATATTTATTTTTATGTGGTGCTGAGGATTGAACCCAGTGCCTCACACCTGCAAGACAGGCACTCTACCACTGAGCTATAGCCCCAGCCCCAACAGACATTTCTTAAGTGGCACAATTCTGTCAAGGATCTGAAGAAAATTCTGGAAATATTTCAAATAATTGTATAGGAGTGGAACCTTGCAAGAATTTTTTTTTTCCCCAGGATCCATCTGTGTCTCCTTTGACCACTCTCAACCCCAACACCAACTTCACTTTGTCTCACTGCCCTCTGGGTTACTAGTCCAAGCCACCTAGGTCCAGTTTCTCGCTTGGCTGGTCCTAGATGCCACATAAAGTCCAACCTGTTAGAGTGGAAGATGGACTCAGACCTCCGAGGGGACCTCAGGCCGATTCCATCACCTGCAGATCTGAAGGGAAGGGGCCACCACGGATCCTGACCTGCCGCGCGTGGTCCTCCCAGGTCCAGCCTCCTGGGCAGCTCCTCCTGTTCTCAGCCAGGGGGTTTGTTCCCTTCCTTCTGGGAGACCAGGGCATGGCAGGGGCATCGTCGCCAACCCAGACTTTGCAGCTACCCAGAGTGGTCTGTGCCTAGACACAGCCTTGATGGAGATGCTTCCAAGGCGCCTACTCTCTGGAGGTGCAGCCTGAGACCTTCCAAGGCCTCTGCCTCCTGTCCGGCCCCACTGGGCTGCTGCCCACAGCACACCACCCTCCTGGGCCTCCTCTGGCTCTCTTCTTGTCCTGCTTTCACTGCCCTCCCATCTCCTCCTGTTCCTCAGGGTCATCTGGCTACTTGCCTCTCAAGTCACTTGTGGAAGAAGGCTTTCTTGCCTTCTTGTGGCTCATGCCTGATTCCAGCTGCTCTGGAGGCTGAGGCAGGAAGCTCACAAGTTCAAAGCCAGCCTCAGCAGCTTAGTGAGACCCTGTCTCTAAATAAGAAATTAAAGGTTGGGGGATGTTGCTCAGTTAGTTGCTGAGTTAAAAAAAAAGTCTTTCTCCCCTAGTCTAACTTGGGCTGCTCTGCTAAGGCCTACAGGCTTTGCTTTCAGAGTGCACTATTGCAGTTCTAAGTACAGATCCATTCCTGGGTCGTTTGTTCGATGCCTGCTTCCCCATGAGCGTGAAGATGGGGGCAAACACCAGAGTGCTCTGTTCCTGAAGCAGCTGGAGGCTCAGGGTGGGACGTTAGGCAGGAGGGCCACTTGGCCAGAGGGCTCCTGAAGCCCTCGGAGGGTCCCTGGCAAGTCTGTGGCTGAGGGACAGGCTGTCCATGCCTAAGGAAGACTACCCGTGGCTCTCAGATAGCGGTGGTTGAGAGTGGAGCAGATAACCAGCTGCAGCAGAGGCAGAGAGCCTGGCAGAGCATTCATGCCCACGGTTCAGATACGACCTCAGGGAGACAGCCTTGGAGCCGGCTTAATGCCAGGCCGGACCCGCCCCACTCCTGCCTCACAGAACTCACACTGAGCCCTGGGAAGACACAGGGGCCCAGAGACAGGACAGCAGGTCTGGCCAAGTCCAAGAGGCTTGGAAAACACTCTGGGCGTCCCCTGACAGCACTGAGGAGGCACCCACTCAGCAGCTGGACGTCTGCTGTCCTCGTAGTTGGCACCAGAGAGGAGGGTCACAGGACTTGGGTCCTCTAGCTTGTTATCCTCAAAGTCAACATCCAATTTGAGGAAGCCACACAGAGAGGAATGGGAAACGAGACCCCCAGTGGAGAGAGCAGCCACGGAAGCCCCTCGAGAGGTGACTCAGGTGCTCCCTTGCTGAAGACTCCAAAGCACCTTTCATGTCCTGTTGTAAGAATCGAAGGAAAGGATGGTCTTAACAAGAGCAGGTTGGAAATCTTAGCGAAGCTAAGGAAGTGATCAAGAGCCAAATGGATGTTGTGGGACGTAAAGGCACACGACTTCCATGGAGAACTCAGCCGGCAGGTGAGGCTCAGGTGGAGAGCATGGGTGTGAGGGGCGTGGACCTCGCGGCATGGTCACCTGAAGAACTGAGAGAGCTGGGGGGAGTGGGCAGGGCCCCACTGACTCCTCCTGACGCTGAGCGACCCGCACTCAGGGCCACAGGAGAACCAAGGGGTTTGCAGTATAAATGCTTTTTAGAGAATAATGGCCAGATGCTGCCTGGCTGGGTGACAAATAGGACTCCTAGACCCAGAGTGAGCGGACTTTGCACGAGAGCCGTAGATGTGAAGCAGCGATGCCAGCGAGGTGTGTCAGTCAGATGCTGAGAACCGAGGTCCAGAGAAGCAGTGAGCCTGGCCCGAGGAACACACCGCGCAGGGGACTGGCGAGTGTCCTGACAGGACGGAGGGGGCACTGGACAGTGATGGGGGAAAGCCAGAGTTTCCCCCAGAGCAACCTGCAGGAAGCAACACCTCCTTCCAAAGAGTCTGGAAGGGAACAGGCGGGCCTCCGTGAAGGCCCGAGGCGCTCAGCCCGCAGTCCCCCACTGCACAGGGGCCAGGGCGGCGCACAGCAGCCGGGCCGTCAGGGTGCGGGAGGACACAGTCAGGTGAGACGGCTGGAGAAGCACCCTCTCCTGGCTTCACGGCCTCTGTGGTGCTGGGGCTGGAACCCAGGGCTCACGCTTGTGAGGCCAGTCTCTGCCACCGAGCCACACCCCAGCCTCAGCTTCCCCAGCTCTCACAAGTGAAATGCTCCTTCACAGCTAAAGCAAAAATGAAAGGCAGAGAGCAGACCACACCAGGCTAAAGGTCAGCGCCACCTGAGCAGAGGCGCTGGGGAGAGTGGGCTCTCAGGAGGTTCTGCCAGCGGGGTCGGGCTCAGCCTTACCCCAGCCCTGGAGAAGAGGACGCCCGACTCCTCCCACTCAGAAAGTAACTGCGCGGTGGACTTCCTCCTGCTGTTCCTCAGCCCTCACCTGTCCCCGCCTTCCTGGGAGTACTGGGTGCCGCAGACCAGGCACAGGGCGGAGCAGGGACCTGGCCCGATTCAGCAGACTTGTTGGTGACGCCAATTGTTCTCTTATTCCACATCCTCAAGATGATTTGAAATTATTTCTCCTTGTAAGAAGTTCACGGGAAAGACTTTGGAGCCACATAGGTATTTGATCTTGGATGCTTATGTACAGTGGTAAAGATGCTTTTCTTTTGAGAATTAAAAAAAAAATTAAAGGTGAGCCCCCACTTGGCACTGCCCCTCCTGCCCCTCTCTTCCTCCCTGTATCCCCTTCCCGTCCCCTCCTCCCTCTTCCCTGCTCTCTCTCGCTGGATATTGGCCATAATTTCCCCGCTAGTAACTAAGGGTGGAGAATTCACTGGTCCATCTTGGATGGATTAAAACCGGGAATGAAAGAACTCGCTGCAATCATTGAACTTAGTACTTGGGAAAAAGAAATTTGTTAGAATGGAGACAGCAATGCTTTCGAGGACCTTTTCATTCAAACTTCTTTTGCTTTAAAACTCGTGTGTATTTGCGTGTGTGCGGTGATGGCTTCATCCCTGTGTGCGACGTGGAAGGATCAAGCCAGGGTAGTCAGCATCTCCTTGGACATTGGCCAGCTCTTTGGTTTGGGAAACTCTGAGCTCCTCCCTTCTCATCCTTTATAAAATGTGAGTGTAGTGAGTTGCTGTAACTGGCTCACCTGCTGCCAGCACAGCACTAGCACCTGCCCCTCAGCACCTGTGAGCTGGCCTCCCTGTGCCTCGGCCTCTCCTCATGCCAGCCTCCGCTCTACTGTCTTCTATGAAATCAGATTTCTTAGCTTCTGTATGTGAATGAGAGCGTGCCTTGCTTACCTTTTCATGCCTGGTTTATTTCACTTAACAGAATGTCCTTCATCCAAGTTGCCCCAAATGACAGGGTTGCATTCTTTTTTATGGCTCATTAATTTCCACTGTATACACACTATATTTCCTTTATCCATTCATCTGTCTTTTCCGATCATTTGCCCATTTTTAAGTTGAATTTTTAATGTAGAATTCCTTGTGCCTCTTGTTCCTCTTGCTGTGAAGAACCTCCTTAGGTTGACATAATCCTCTTTCTACTTCTGTTGCCTGTGCTTTTGGGGTCTTGTCCAAAAAGTCATTGCCTAAGCTGGTGTCTACATTTTCTTCTAGTAGTTTCATAGTTCCAGGTCTTACATTTAGGTCTAATCCACAAGTTGATCATGGTGGGAGAGTGGGGGTCCATTTTCAGTTTTCTGCATGTGGATGCCTAGTTTTCCTAATGGCATTCACTGAGAAGGCAGTCCTAATGCAGTGTATGCTTTGGGCACCTTTGTCAAGGAGCAGGCTGCAGACGTGTGGATTTGTCTCCAGGTCCTCAGTTCTGGTGTGTGTGTTGGATTTTAAGCCAGGATCACGAGTTTTTGGTCAAGTATTGCGATATCTGCAACTTTGCTTTTTTTGTTCCAGATGGCTTAGGACCTTGGAGTCTCTCACGCTCCATAGGACTTTTAGGGTTGTGTTTCTATTTCTGAGAAGAAGGCCATTAGCACTAGATGGGCGTTGCACTGGATCTGTGGATTCTTTTTGGTAGTGTCAACCTTTTAACACTACAAGATCTTTCAGTCCCTGAACATGGAATATCTTTCCATTTTTTGTATCCTCTTCACTTTATTTTGTCAATGTTTTGTAAGTGTCTTTGTTCATTACTCCTTAGTTAAATTTATTCCTAGGTATTATTATTATTAGTGTATTGTTGTCTTGATTAACTTTCTCATGGAGTTCATTAATGGCGTACAGAATTGCTACTCATTCCTGTACATTGATTTTCTTTCCTGTAGCTTTACTGAATTTAATTTTTGATGGAATTTTTAGCCTGGCTTTGTGTGTTTTTTTTTAAACCCATAAAATAAATAAAAGCATTCCATCTGTAAACAGGGATAATGCAACTTCCTTCTTTCCAATTTCAATAACTTTCATTTCTTTCTCTTACCTATTCTCTCTGGCTATGCCTTCCCAGCTTTATGTTGGGAACAAGTAGTGAAAGTGTACATCCTCATCTTGTTGCAGATCTTAGAGGAAATGATTTCAGCTTCTGCCCGTTTTGCACATTGGCTGTGTCATAAACAGCCCTTATTTTTCTACACCTAATTTGTTGAGTTTTTTTTCAATGAAGAGATGTTGAATTTCAGGGATGCTTTTTTTTATTATTTAGAGAGGGTGATATGGTTTTGACCTTCATTCTGTGGAAGTGGTGGTTCACATTTATTTTTTGAGTGTGTTGACACATCTTGCACCTTTGGGATAAATTTCATTCCATCAGGATGCATTGTTCATTTGAGATCTTTTCATTTTTTGACATAGGTGCTTCTCATTGTAGATTTCTCTATCAGTGCTGCTTCTGCTGTTCCCAAAGGCTTTGGTATGTTGTCTTTTCATTTGTTTTGAGACAATGTTTAATTTACCTTTTGATTTGTTCATTACCTCATTGGTTGTTCAAGGGTGTGTTGTTCAATGTCTACATATTCATACATTCCTAAAGCTCTTCTTGTGGATAAGAGAAGATACATGCTATGATTTCGATTTTTTAAAATTTGTTGAGGCTTACTTTATGACCTGAAAAATATTCTAGGGGTGAATGAAGAGAAGATATATTCTGTAGCTTTTGGATGAAGTGCTCTATAAACACCTGCCAGGTCTAATATTTAGTCTATAGTATAACACAGCTTAACTCTTATGTTTCCTTTTTGGCTTTTTTCCCCCTCTGGTCTGGGTGACCTATTCACTGATGAAAGTGAAGTGTTGAAGTCCCTAACTATTATTGTATTAGAGTCTATCTCTCCCTTCAGATGTGACAATGTTTTCTTTATATAATTGGGTGTCCCAGCATTGGGAGCATGCACATTTACAATTTTTAGTTTCCTCTCATTGAATTAATCTCATTATCTTTATATAGTGACTTATCTCTTTTTACAGATTTTTACTTAAAGTGTGCTTTATCTGATATAAGTGTAGCTACTCCTGCTTGCTTTTGATTTCCATTTGCACAGAATACCTTTTTCCAAACTTCACTTTCAGTTGAACTCTGTCATTACTGGTGAAGTGGGTTTATTATAGACAGCATATCATTGGGTCTTTTTAAAAACCCATAAAGCCACTAAATTTTATAGCTGGGGAGTTTAATATTTATTTATTTATTTATTTTTAATGTTTAGTTGTAGATGCCCACAATACCTTTATCTTATTTATTTATGTGGCGCTAAGGATTGAACCCAGTGCTCCACGCATGCAAGGCAAGTGCTCTACCTGTGAGCCACAACCCCAGCCCAATACATTTATTTTTAAGGTTATTGTTGATAGGCAAGAACTTATCTCTGTCATTTTGTTACTGTTTTCTGGCTCTTTGAATATTCTTTGTTCATTTTTATGGCTTGATGATTTTCTATATTGCTAAGCCTTGGTTTTTTCTCTTTCTCTTTGGTGGTCTGCTCTACTAGTGAGTTTTATACTTCATGTAGTTTATGATGGTACTTACAATCCTTTTGCTTCTAGATGTAGGACTAGAGTATGCATTTCTTGTATTGCTGGTCTAGAGCTGATGAATTCTGTCATTTTTTGCTTATCTTGAAAAGTTTTTATTTCTCATTTCATTTCTTTAAGATAGTTTTGCTGGGTAGAGATTTCTTGGTTATCATTTTTTTGTTTCAGGACTTTGAATATACCATCTGTTCTCTTTAGCCAATGAGGTTTCTGCTGAAGAAGCTATTGTTGGTCTAATGGGGATTGCTTTATATGTGAGTTGACATTTTATCTTGTTGATTTTAGAATCTCTCTTTTTTTTTTCTTGGACTTTGGTTAGTTTGACTACTATACATCTCAGAGTAGACTTTATTTGGTTTAATTTAATATTTGAGATTTCTAGTTCCAATGTCTATGTATTTTCTAAGATTTGGAAAATTTCCAGCTATTATTTTATTAAATTAGTTAAAGGTTTTCTATGGCTCTTACTTTTAAAAAAATTTTTCTGGAATACTCCTAATACAAAAGTTTGCTCATCTAATGATGTCCCACAAGTCTCATATGCTTTCTTCATTCTTTTAAGTGTATTTTTCTTTGTTTTATTTTTGATCCAGGTTATTTCAACAGACCTGTTTATGAGCTCAGAAATTCTTTCTTTGGGTTGATAGAGTCTGCTGTTTAGGTTTGCAACTAAATATTTCATATTATTTATGTCATTCTTGAGCTCCAAGATTTTTGTTTGATTCTCTTTTGAGATCACTATCTTTTTTTTAAAAAAAAATACTTTTTAGTTGTAGATGAACACAACACCTTTATTTTATTTATTTAATTTTATGTGGTGCTGAGGATCAAACCCAAGGCCTCACACACGCTAGGCGAGCGCTTTACCGCTGAGCCACAACCCCAGCCTGAGATCACTATCTTTTTGCTGCATTTCTCATTTGGATCAGAGTTGTTTTCCTAACTGAATTGTCTGTATCCTCTTACATCTCATTTAGTTCCCGTAAATCATAAACTTGTTTTCGTGGACGTTGTTGATTACCTCATTCTTTGCTGTCTGCTGCTGGAGAGTCATCGTGTCCTCAGAGGCTTTAGGGCACCTTGCCTTTCCACCTTTCCCACATCCCTCTTGATGTGTGCAGGTCGGGCAGGTGCATCGCCTCTGTTGATTTCTGAAACGTGGCTTTGTGGTCAGACTCTCCCCTGGTGATGTGCTCTGAGTGTCAGTTGGGTGGCCACACTACAGTGGGATGTTCCCGTGGGCAGCAGTGGAGTCCACATGGCTTCTTCAGCTGTGGTCACCCTGGGGAGGCCGGTGGCGTCTCAGTGGTCTGGGTGGCGGCTGGAAGGCAGCTCGTTGAGGCAGGGTGGGTTTGCAGTAGCTCTGGGGGTAGTTGTGCTGCATGTCATGAGTTTCCCCTTCCACACAGCGTGGCATGCCTGGTAATAGGGTCAGGATGCACGTCAGCATCGTGGGCCATGTGGGGACCAGGCGTGCCTGTGGGCCAGGTGCAGCACCTGTTAGTGGCTGGTCAGCATAGGTGCCCTTGTGACTCTTTGGTTTCCTGAACCATTCAGAGCAGTGCCACCCGGCTGCTTCCTGGGGCCCAGGGTAGGTGTGCAGGGGCACTGGGCTGGTTCCTGGGGCTGACTGTGGGGACCTTTCCTGCCTCATTTTTTTCTATTTTTTTCTTTGCTACTTGACGTGAACACGCACTTTTTGTTTTACCATCTCACTATCTTGGAGGCATTTGCACGCACACACGCACATGCACACACACACGCACACATGCGCACACACACACGCACACGCTCACGCACACGCTCACACATGCACACACACGCGCACACACTCACACACACACACTCACACACGCGCGCACACACATGCTCACACACATGCACACACACGCTCACACACACGCTCACACACACATGCGCACACACTCACACACACGCGCGCACACACACACACGCACGCACACATGCACATGCACACACACACTCATGCACACACGCTCACACGCGCACACACACGCGCGCACACACACAGTGCACACACACACACGCGTACACACACGCGCGCACACTCACGCACACATACGCACACATGCACGCACACGCACACAGGCACACATGCACACACACGCACACACACGCGCGCACACACACGCACACACTCACGCACACATACGCATACACGCTCACACACGCACACACATGCTCACACGCGCGCACACTCACACACACACTCACATGCTCACACACGCGCATACTCACACGCACACACTCACACACACACGCTCACACACACATGCACACACGCTCACACACACATGCGCACACACACGTGCACACACACACACTCACACACACTCACACACACACTCACACACACACGCACACACACGCACACACACACGCACACACTCACCCTCTTCCCAGGAGATGCCCTTGGGAGGTCTTTTCCTCGAGGCTGTGCTGGCTGCCTCCTTCCAGCTGATCTCAAACACTGAAGCTCTGCATCTTGATAAAAAATCTGAACAATGGGTCTCATTTGCCAGTGGGCAGTCATGTGCAGTGGCAGGAATGACACTGAAGTCTTATTTGGCTCCTGAAGACCACCTTACTTACGTGTGAAGAACAATCGGGAGACGACTGAGCATTCTTTTTGTTGGTACAACCGCAGGTTTTCTGATACCCTCTGTCCTTCAAGGGCTGCCCTTCTGAACTTGGCATCTTGGAAGCACAGTGCTCCGTGACCAGCAGCACACACGTCAGCCAGGAGCGGCAGAGCGGCAGAGCTCAGGGGGCCCCAGGCGTCTCAGCTGCGTTGTGAGAGGATCTCTGGAAGCACTGCTCTCCTTCAGGGTTTCAGACTCGCCTCGTAGATTTGGAGAAAAATAACGCAGTGCACTGCTCTGTGAGGGCTCATACGGTGGGTCCCCAGACAGCAGTGATGTGAATGCTTCATGATTGTGTTTGGTACATTCCTGGAATGTGTGTTTAGATTCAGTGTTTTACAGAAAAAAAGACTGATCATTTTGTATTTTAAAATAATGATAAAGATATATTCTGCCAACCCTATAGTCTAAAGACAGTTGGTGAGTTTCTCTGATTACTTTAAGTCTTAGTTTAGCATGTACATATTTGATTTTTAATGTCTAGTTACTTATTATCATCCATGCTGCTTTATCCTTGTTAAAATATAAGCTAGTTTCTATGATTATAAAATATAAACTTGCTTTCAATCCTGTGTGCTTCCTAAAATAAATGACCATTCGGGTTATAAGCCCTCCATCATTTAGACACTGACAGAGAGTGGAGGAGAATTGAAATGAGGTGACTGTCCGTGAAATGCTGTTATGGGTTGGGAAGCAGAGAATTGGGCCACAGCTACAGGCTTGGGAGAGCCAGCCTCTGAATTAATTTTACCTCTCTTCTCTCTGGATTCCTTACGCCATTATTTACAAGCTGTCAGATTTTATGGTTGAGATAATTTGCACAGAATACACAGTGAAAGCATATTTTATCCATTGGCTTCTTGGCTGCTCATAGTGGCCACTTGTCTCCCGAAGAACTCTTTTCTGCTTGCACAGAGCAGATTAAAATGTCAGTCTTCGATCCTGTCTCTCATGCAGAGAGAGAATGTGCTTTGAAGTGAGCCAGGGTCAGGTTCAAACCACAGCTATGCCCTCGACCACTGTGTGTTCTTGGTTCAGTTATTCCATGTCTCTGGGTCACAATCTCTTTATTCTTAAAATGCAAATTATACAAGTAGAACATGTATAGTTGCCATGAGAGTTAAATAGGTTGACACACGGGAAGCCCTGTTGCTTGGGAGCTTTTAAAGGGCTTTCGGATGATTTTCCTAAATGAAGATCTTTGTGAGCACAGCTTCCTGGACACTTGAGCCTCCTGCAGAGGGAAGAGCCACTTCCAGGAGTAGCAGAGCAGGTGATGTGCAGTCGCCCCCCTACAGGGGATGACCTAAGAAGCCGGGCAATAATAAATAAAATCAATATTTTAAAGCATCAAAATAGACCTGGCTGGAAACCATGTATAAATTCTTCAAGTAACAAAGGTATTTGAGGTTGTTTTGCAAGAAATGCCTCCAGAACTTGACAGAGACCAGCTGAAAAATTGTCACCTCCAGTTGATCCTGCCCAGAAGCCATTCACCTAGCCAGTGACCTTCCAGTGTCACAAGTTCACAATCCCCTGTGCAGAACGAGAAACCCCCAACAGGAACCTGGGACCTGTGAAGAGATGTGTGACACTGTACCTGCTCCAGAGAACCCCACGCTCCCCTTCTCACCATCCGGACAACAGCAGCTTCCCTGTCCCTGCCCACAATGCCCTACGACCAACCGCAGGGGACAGGGTGGAACTTGCCTCTTCACCCCTCGCTCGTTGGCGTTCAGTAAAAATCCAGGGCCACATTATTGGCTTCCATGTGCACTGACCATGGGCTCCTGTTGAGTATCCGAGGAATCACTGCACAGTAAGAAACTGCTGAAGCCAAATCTGGGGGAGGACTAAGACTCGAGGCACCAGCCTGGCCCATCAGGCCACCTGGGGTCTATGGGCATCGGCTGAACAGGGTGATGGGCTGAGACCCTGCCATAGTCTCGGTGGCATCACTGAGTTAAGGAGACAGAACCTGGAATTTAGGTCCAGCAAATTTGAGGACCTTGACCAACTAGCCCCACTGTGAGCCGGCGTCCTGTCCCTGAAGGCTGCACCCAGGATGAAGGGGAGTGGATGGAGTCAGCCGCTCACAGATCCACAGCCCTATCTTTTCAACCAGGCAGCCAAGAAAGCCTCAGGCTTGCTATAGTTGGGATGTGAGTGTCCCTCAGAAAGTCACATGTGAGATAATGCGAGAAGGTTCAGAGGAGAAATGATGGGGTTAGGAGAGACTTGACCCAATCAGTGAATTAACCCCCTGACGGGATTCACTGGGTGGCAACTGGAGGCAGGAGGGGTGGGGCTGGAGGGGGTGGGCACTGGGGCTTTGGGGTCTATATTTGTGTCTGGCAAGGGGCCTCTCTCTGCTTCCTGAGCCTCAAGGGAGCTGCTTGCCTCCACCACATTCTCCCACATGATGCTCAGTCCAGCTGTGTGTGCACTGAGACCTCGGAGACGTGATCCCCAGATCAGCTCTTCCTCCTCTGCAGCTTTTCTGGTCACGTCTTTAATCACAACAGCGAAAAAACTGACTAAAACAAGGCTTGAATTGGGTTTTAGGTGGCCCAGACGACTACTCCCCCCGGAGCCCCAGAAACACTTAAAAGTCTTCTCTCAAGGAGCATGACATTACCCAGCCTCAAACAATTCCAAATACTTTGGAAAAACACGACACGAGCACACAATAAAAAAGACGTAGACCCAAGGAAGCTCAGCATCCAGTGAGCACAGGCAGAAACCAGAGACCCCAAAGCAGAAGGACTGAGGGCCCAGACCCTGGGTGATCGGAGGAGGTCTGAGCTGCAAGCTTACTCACTGTGTCACAAGAGACTAAGCCACGCTTTAAACAGATGCATGGGAATTAGGAAGCCAAAAGACGGAATCAACATTTAAAAGGAAATTCAGAAAAGTGCAACAACTCAATTGAGAACTCATTAGATGGGTTTAAATCAGATTAGCTATAAAAAAGAGAGCTAGTGTCCTGGAGTTAGCTCAGAAACACAACCAAAATCATCTTGGGGAGGTAAAGCCGGAAAGCCCAGTGCAAAGGCAAGAGTGTTGGTCACAGATTGTAAAAATCGAATCCATACTTAACTAGAGTCCTAAAGTGAGAAGATGAAATAGTTAGAAAGGAAAAAGTTGGTACCTTCCCAGAGCTATCAAATGACAGCCAAGGACAGAGACCCACCCCATCCCAAGTGGGATCAGTTAAAGGAACTCACAGCCAGGGCACATGGTAGGGAGACTACAGAAATCCAAAAGCATACAGAATTTAGGCGGGTGCGGTGGCGCACACTGTAATCCCAGTGGCAGATAGACGCAGGAGGGTCGCAGGTTCAAAGCCAGCCTCAGCAACAGCGAGGTGCTAAGCAACTCAGTGAGACCCTGTCTCTAATAAAATACAACATACGGCTGGCGATGTGGCTCAGTGGTCGAGTGCCCCTGAGTTAAAAAAAAAAAAAAAAAAAAAAAAAAGGTAAAAAGGGTACTGAACTTCCACGTGGCCAGGGACAGGGACAGACTCCGTCAGGAGTATCACCGTGTCCCCTGGCTGCTGATGACAGAAGACAGTGGAACAGGTGGGGTTGGGCATGAGGGGGCAAGGTACCTGCCCTCGGCACAAGACTTAAAGGAGATGTCCAAATGCCGGTTGTCGAGACCAGAAATGTCTCTTGGCTGGTGGAGGGGTCTGCAAATTTGACAGTTATCCACCACGGTCAGTGGAAATGGGCATTATCATACTACTGGGGCAAGGCCATGGTTAACAGCAGCGGAAAACCTGCTTGGCCCAGGGATCTTACATGTTTCTAAAACTGACCTTAAACAAAATTTGTGACTCAACATTAAATATAACTGGAGGAGGAAAAGAACACAATTGTGCCACCTTAAATGCGATTTTCGCAGAACCCTTCTAATGTTCATTCCTGCGTGTGGTTTTACATGCTGTAAGAACAGGACTTGAGCCGTGGTGTGCTGAGGACCCTCGACCACCCCCACCCCTACCCCAGGGCAGTTTCCTGTCACTTCTGCAGCACAGTTACAGTCCCCGAGGGTCTGAGAACAAGAGTGCAGCAGGGCCCTGCCCCTCCAGTCTGGGCCTCTTTCAGCTTCGGGAGGTGGCCCTTGCCCGGCGTGTCCTGGGCCTGCAGCTGTGGCTCTCAACTCTGCCGCTCACACCCTGCCTCTCTTGCCATGTGTCGGTCTCGTTCCTCTTCTTTAAGGACACCGCCCTCTTGACCTAGCCCCCTCCCGTGTGCCCTCATCTTGACCAATCACATCTGCAAAGGCCCCATTTCACCTTCGTGGCACTAGGGTGAGACTTCTGCGGGCCTCTCTGAGGGACTCAGTTCAGTCCCTAAAGGCAGCCGGGAGGCAGCCCCGAGCCCTGGTGCCTGTCTGTCCTCCTCTGTGGGTTCCAAGGGAGACCATCTGCCGTCCTCCTCTACTCGACGGGTAAAGTGTCTTGTTGGGCTGGAGATTTTCCTACTGGGAAGAGGATTCCAAATGGGTCATCTTCTCAGGAAATAAAACGTGGGCTGGTCTCATGGGGACAGCCCAGCCGGTGTGGGGGCTCAGTTCCATTGCTTTGTCAGCTTGAAGCCCTTTGTCCTGGCGCCAGCCCACATCCACTCTTTCTGAGTCCCAGTTCCCTGTCCCTGGGACTCTGGCGAGGCGCGCCCTAGTGGGGACGCACTTACCTCTGTGGGAAAATCACTGGTTTCCTGGTGTTAAGAGGACGACGTGGTCCTTCTTACAAGGTTAAAGGTGTGAAATAGCAAAAGGTTAGCCCTCTTTCCAAGGGACAGTCATGCATCCCCAGGAAGCCGGCTGTTTCCACGCTGACGCGAGCACTTGTCTGTCACCACTGAGCGTGCCACACTAGAGACACTGTCCACCTCCCCAGGGCAGCAGCCGCTCGCGGAGGACGCACACAGCAGAGCAGAGACGCAGCGTGGCGCGGAGCCCATGGCCTCTCCTTGTGTTCTCACTTTCTATCCAGTGGGATGACGTTTGCATCAGGATCATGTCAGTAGCGTGCCACTGTCATTTTGGGGACATCCATGAAGTGTGCCTCCACGGAGCACGAGGCCTCGGGCATCACTGAGCCCAGCAGCTTTCTGGGGGACAGGCTAGGGCGGAGGGGCAGGCTCCAGAGTGTCTTTTCCCAGGTCTCAACAATGGTGCTCATGGTACAGGTTCCACGGGGTTCTCTCTGTCCTGCTGCTAGGTTGGCCGAAGGGCATCTTGTAGGGACAGGATGTTGGGACAGGAAGAGGTGGGGATGAAGACAATGATGGGATCAATTCATTTTGAAAGCGGCGGTGGAGACATACACTTACTCTTTTCTTTTTTTAGTACATTGAAGTCTTACAAATTTGGGGGTTCAGACTCACCAATACGTATAAGAGTGTGCTCCATTCATTTTTTTAATATTTATTTTTTAGAAGTAGTTGGACACAATACTCTTATTTTTTATTTATTTTTATGTGGTGCTGAGGATCGGACCCAGGGCCTCACATGTGCTAGGTGAGTGCTCTGCCACTGAGCCCCACCGCAGCCCAGTGTGCTCCATTTCCATCCCCCTCCCTCCTTCTGATCCCCTCCCTTTCCTCTCTGGGTCTTCCTTCTACTCCCTCATTTTTCAGATTGGTGCCTTGTAGATTGTGGAAGTGGGACTCATTGTGATACCTTCACGCAGAACACAGCACGGTTTGGCTGATTTCATTCGGTGACTCCACCCTTTCCCACCCTTCCTCCCCTCCTTTGGTCCCCTTCAGTGTTCTCCCTTGTATTTTCATAAGGTTACCCCCTTTTACGATTTCTTATTCTCTCTAGCCTCCCTATGTGAGAGGAAACAGCCACCCCCTTGACTCTCTGAGCCTGGCTTATTTCACTGAGCATTTTCCAGTTCCACCATTTACCAGCAACACAAAACAAAGCAAAATCCCCCCAATCCAATAACCCAATCAGTAGATGGGCAAATGAACTAAACAGACATTTTTCAAAAGAAGAGCAAGTGGCCAACAGATGTATGAAAAAGACATTCAACATCTTCTGCAGTCAGTGACATGCAACTCAGCTAACTGACATTTCATCTTACTGTCGTCAGAATGGCAAGAATACAACGACCACAGAAGCTGGCAGGGACGTGGGGAAGGTGCACTCGTGCCTTGTTGGTGGGACTGCAGACGACCGCGGTCCTCAGGAAACCAGTGTGGGCCTCCTCAGAGACTAGGAATGGACCACCCTGCAATCCAGGAGTCCCACCCCTCAGTGTTTATCCAGAAGAACTGAAATCGTGGTGCCACAGTGACACATGAGGCCAATGTTCATGGAGTGCAATTCACGATAGCAAAGCCATGGAAACAGCCAGATGCCCATCAACAGATGGATGGACAAAGAAAACAACAAAGCTTTTAATAGACATCATTAGGGCCCAGTAGTGGCTCAGCAGTGGGTGCTGTCACTGTGACCCTCGACATGCTCAGAGCTGTGTGCAGTCGTAATGGCACACAACACTGCTACCTTGAGAGGCAACACAAGGGACCTCTTGATGGTCACGTCGAGCAGAACGACTGACATACACAGGCGCACATCCCATGAGGCCTGCTTTGGAGAGCTTGGAGGTGGACGAGCGAGTCTGTTCAGGGACCAGCATGGGGCTGCAGGAGGGAGCCCTGTGCGCAGGGGCCCGGACCACAACCCCGATCCTGGGAGGCGACTGTAGAAGCCCCAGAGGCAGAGGGGCATCCACTTGCCGGCTTCTCAAGTCTCGGAGATCACTTAGGTCTTGGGAATGAAGAGCTGGAGGTTCTCAGGGGAACAGCCTCTCAGCCCCAGCCTGCCTCCGCAGCTCCACTCTGCCGCACGTTGGGAAACCGTGGAGGGCGATTCCTCCTGGCAGGGCTGAGCTTCCCCCTGGGGATGCTGTCTGGCCACGCCACACCTGGGGGGTTTAGAGTGAACTCCAAAAGCTTCTGCAGTTAGGTCGCCGCTTCCTTCCACACAGCTCTCTGGGAAGCCAGCCAGGCGGCAAGAGCTTCATTCAGACAAGATTTGTGACTCTGCTACCTTTTGTTGCTAGGACCTAGTATTTAAAGAAGGTGCTGTTTTATTTCTGCATTAAATAACCCAGTTTATCCCCACCTCTGGGAGACAGGGATCTGTCCTGTGAGGAGACAGGGATCTGTTTCTCTGTCTGCTGAGTGGGCAAGGGCGGCAAATGCCACTGAGGACTTGAAGTTTAATTCATTATAAATTGGAAACGAACAGTAAGAGATACAAATGGATACTGAAGATTGCTCCTTTGTTTCATTTTATCAGAAGCAGGGTCAGAGGTTTAAATCAGAATTTTCATCCTGTTCACATGAGAGGTGGTGCCTCTGTCACTGTGGAATCTAATGCCACATGAAGGAGTGATGGACCTTGGGCTCCGGCTACGACCTGCACCAGGACAGGTACTGGGCCCTGCTGGGGCTCTCCATACTCTACCTGGGTAGAATGTGGGGCAGCTGGCCTGTCCATCTCAGTGGAGGGGACTGGACAGTCCTGTTGGAAACAGGGACATTGGAGCAAGAGGAGAGAAAGGGAGGGGACAGGCAGGCTGGTGGGCAGGATGTTGATGGCTGTTGGCCATGGGGACGCTGTCTGAGTTTCTTTCTGCTCTGAAATCTCCTCCCCGGGTAGACTGACAGGGCCCTGACTGCAGACGTTTGACTGGAACCTGAAGGGCCACTGGAGCTACCTGCCTGGACTTTGTTGAGGTGTGTGCTTGCTTTGTGATGGTGCTCCTTAGCAGGGGAGCTACGGCTTGGATTCCTCCACAGCAGTATCCAAAGCACTTCTAGTTGTGCATAGAGGGAAACCCATGCATTTGTAGTATTCCTACTATTTTTCAGTATAAGCAGGTGAAATAAGGAATTATGGGATGGCTTCAGGGTTGGGGTACACTCGGTGGTGGGCACGCCCGAGGCCCTGTTCCAGCCCAAGCACTGCCAAAGAGGAAAAAGGAAGTGAATGAAGAGCCTGGGTAGGATCTAGGAGGGTGAACGACTTTCTCAGCTGATACTTATATGAGCCAAAGTCACTCTGTTTTCCCTTGGTCCACCCCATGTTTTCTTCTTTATCGAGAACTTGCTGCCTGTGGTCAGCAGTCCCGGCTGGGAGAAGGGGCTGGGCGCTCGCTGGTGGAAGCCATGCACAGGCTCTGGACAAGCTCGTGATGAGCTGAGATGGGAGAGAAGGAGAAGGCAATGCCTCCCAGGTGCCGGACCAAGCCACTTGCGGGAAGAGCTGCTATGGACGACGGTGGGGGAGGTGAGGGAGGACGTGGGGTAAGATTCCACCAAGCGAGGCCTGGGGTCCCTTTCTACAGCCACCAGAGAGTCAGGAGCACCGCTGTTCACCGGGGTGTGAGCAAGGAGCCCCAGCTGGGACCAGGGGCTGTTGGTGTGGCGTGGCTGGCAGGGCCCCTGGGGCAGCAGGGGCGGGCATCAGGGGCAAGCCCCGTGCCGAGAGGGCAGGTGCAGGATGGACCCAGAGGGGCCGGGGCTGGGAGAACCAGGGCTGGGGTTCTCTGGAAGCCTGGAGATGATGTTGCCTCAGGAGGAAGGGAGGTGACTTCTGCCGGTGGTCCTGAAGGCCAAGGAGGCGAAGGCTGAGACGGGCCCTGGAGTTAGAGTGAGGAAGCCAACGAGCGAAGCTGGCAGGTGCTCTTCTGGTACAGGGTTGGCGTGCTTGACCAAGAAGTGCTGGTGAAGCAGAGCCCTGAGTGCAGATGGTGCTGGAGAGGCCCAAGAGGGCAGCCACGGCACCAGGACCTCAGCAGTCCCCAAACGACACGGCCGAGGCGCTCGGCTGAGGTTCCAAATCTGCATGGAGCACTGCCTGAAGGCTGGACTCTCTTGGTTAGATCCCCACCTGAGGCCAGGCTTCTGCAGGTGGCAAGCAGTGGCTGAGGAAGGCAGAGGGGACTGCCCCTTCACTGGCAGAGCCTGGGGCCCTGTGTGGATACTGTCCAGGGGATCCTTTTAGTGACTGGGGAGAGTAAACTGGTGAGTTTGGGTCCAGGTCCTGAGCAGTGAGACCTAGGCTGGTGGAGAGGGCTCCACCCGGCTGCTCCGGGCCCGGTGCTGAGCCAGGAAGCCAAGGCCTGCTCCCGGGGAGAGGAACCGTCCTGTGCAGCGAGAAGCGCAGGCGTGGGCACAGGGCGTGGGGCGCCTCCGATCCAGCGGGTGACAAGGAAGGTGCAGACACGGTGGCCTTCCCACCCAGAGCTGCCACTGGAGCCTCGGAAGTGACTTCCACTTTTGCCTTTTCATCTTAATGGACCGTGGGAGCACACCAGGAGCCCTTGAAGGGGGAGGGGTTCGGGCCCTGGCAGCAGCGAATCGTGCAGAGAGAGGGGGCCCAAGGCGGGAGCACAGGTGGTCAGAGGTGCACTGCTTCTGAGAGATGCTGGGCAGGGTTTGGTTTTACTCGGGTCACCTCGACAGGAACCCAAGCCTGAGTCCTCAGTAGGACTAATGGGTTAATGCTGTTAACTGCCAGTGTCAGGAGGAACCGCACCTCTGCGGCATGGCTCCCCCACAGCCAGTCCTGCTGACAAGGGGCCTGTTTGCACACTCACTGGACAGGGGCACTGCTTCCCCGCCACACAGCTGCCTTGCCCGCTCCCCAGCATGTCTTCCTGCCCACAGCAGCCGGGAACTTCAGAGCCCACTCTGAGCCCCTGCGGCTCGGGGCCTGAATGTCAGTCACACTTCCCGGGCAGGTTCCCTCCTGCAGGAGACTTCATGCAGACGTGAGGTGGACGCTGTCGGGGGCACTTGAACACTGCCTGCTCCTGGCAGGCTGCACAGGCGGGCATTTCCACGGGGCCACACCGTGTCTGGCAGCTGTTGTGTGGCAGGGTTTGCAAAGGGCGATGACAGGGGTCAGCCTCCTGTGGAGTCACCAGCTCCACCATTTGCAGCAGCAGCAGTGGGGTGGGGTGGGGGTGCAGCTCCCTGGCCCTGGCTGTGTGTTCTGGGGACAGACCAGTGGTTTTAGTGGCACTTGACCTCACAGTTCATGCTTGTGACAAAGTTGTCAGTGGACCAGTTCTTTGAGATCTAGGAGTCTGAGCAGTGGAGGAAAAGCAGGGGTCAAGCTGGGGGCAGAGGAGAGGCCAAGAGGAAGAACTGGGGAATGAGTAAGGCTGGCCAAATCCTGCCATGTGCATGTGTGAACGCACCGCAGTGCCTCCCAACTTTATGTGGCACCAATCACAATAAACAGAGGGAGGCCCACAGAGTGGAGGAGGGCCGGCAGAGGGAGGGAGGGCAGTCCTGGGAGTGAAGACAGAGAAAACTGTGTCATACGCATTCGTGACTATTTCAGAATGAACCCCCTACTAGGTGCATCAGGCAAAACGAGAGAGAGGGTCTGAAGGCCAGGCCTGCAGCCCCTGCTGCGGGTTACTCAGCTCTCACACTGGACCCTGGTGACAGCTTCTCTTTTCTGCTGAACCCTCAATGCCCCAGCCCACCATTTCTGGGGCAGGTGAGACGGTTCCACCCACCCATTCATCTAACCCTGTTTGTTTGCTTTTTATCTGACCAGTGTCAACACTGACCCTTCATGACGTGTAGATACCTTCCTAAGTTCTGGGCAGATTAAAATAAATAAGACCTGGTCTTTAAGGAGATGAGAATCTAGTGGACAGAGTGACAGTTCATGGCAGTGAAACATGCATGGGCCCTGACGAAGGGCACCCGGGTGTGAGCAGAACCGGGCCCACCAAGGTTTCCGTGAGCCACTGCAGGAGAGAAATAGAAAACGTAGTCCCTGGTCTCAGGGAACTTGTCAACCAAAGAACTAAAGAGTCTGCAAAGGCCTCGCGGGGCAGGCGATGCTTGCGGAAGGCCTGAAGGAGAGAGGGCACGTGGTGGCCTCTGTTCCCTCCGTCCAAGTGCCCGGCAGGACTGCCAGGCTGACCTCCGGCCTCCTGTCTGCAGTCCCCCTCTTCCCAGCAGCCGAGGTCCCTGTTCTGCGGGGGTCTCCCGCCACACGGAATTCAGCGCAGCAGCTCTGGTCCGGGCTCCGTGCAGGTGCTACTCCACCTCGGCCCACCCCAGCCGTGGCTCTCTGGACTGCGACTCTGCACCCTGACTGCCTGGGCCAGCTAGACCTGGAGGCCACCTGTCCTCGCTCAGCACACATGCACAGTGGGGCCGGGTGGCCAAGCTCATGGTGACAGCACGAGCCCCCCACTCAACAGACGTTCGCTGAGGACCTCCATGTGTGGGCGTGGATGTTGAGTGGAGTGAGAAAAACAGGGCTTCTGTTCGCAGGGACCTGGAGGTGGACGGTGCTCACTTAAGAAACCGTTACAGAAAGACAAGTGAGAACCCCCGCCCCCCCCCCCCCCCCCCCCGGGGAGCCACAAGAGACAAAGGGCATCTAAACAAAGCAAGAAGCCGAGTCCCGGTCAGCCCAGAGTCGGCAGCGAGCTAGCAGGCGGGCTGCCATGCTGCCCTTCCTCCTCACAGACAGGAGCCAGAGCTGGGGGCTCGTCAAGCCTCTCACGGCTCAGAGGCGGGAGGCAGGACTCCCTGGAGGCCAGGAGGCGCTGGCCTACCAGGTGGGCGGCGGAAAGCACACGGGCCAGCAGGCAAGAGAGACCAGCTGCGGACCTGGGGCTTCCCTCGAGGAGACAGGACACACAGGGCACTCGGTCGACACTGGTGACGTTGACAACCGGACTGCTGCCACTCACGCTGGGACTCCCACGAGACCAAAGGCAGGCTGGGACTTGTTAGGCCTGTCACACCGTCTACTGCCATCAAGACACTGAGACCACAGGCAGCACTTACCCCGAGCCTCAGTTTACCCAGTGACAACGTGGAAACAAGTGTGTACCTGCCACAGTGTTTTGCACATTAGAGGTCCTCATGCAGTGCCTGGCATACAGCAGGTGCTCAATAATGGGCACCTCCACCATCCTCTCACTGGACCCACAGAATACAGGAGCCTCCCCTGGGTGTGAGGAGCAGGAGTCCAAGCACTCTGACCATTGCCTGGGAGCCAGAGCCAGCTGGGAGGCGATATGAGGTCCCTGCCTCTGCCATGACTGGTCACAGCTGACCTGGCTGTCCCCTGGACCCGTCAGGGGACCCGTCTTGGTGAGGGACTCTCAGTATCGATTCTGTCCTGGCACCTCACATCCTGGGTGGTAACGCTCTCTGCCGCAAGGCCCTGCATTTCCAAATTGGCAGGGGTCTCAAAAGGTCATTTGGTCAGGCAACAAATTCAGAAATTAATCTTCCGTGGTCCTCCCCTGCTGGTCTGTCCCCCTTGGACAGGACCCTGCGAGGACTTAGTGGGATTAGTTCCCTGCTGCCTGAAGTTTGCCAGCCTTCTCCAAGGTCACCCTGTGGAAACTACCCGCAGACGTGCCTGGGCAGGGTCTGTACCTAGGACAGGAAGAAAGCACCCATCTCCCGGAGCCCCAGGGCCTGGCCTGCGTGTCCGCGGCGATCCAAGGCTCCTCCAGAAAGGCAGGGTTCCTCCCCTTCTGTATTGATCTCCCGCTCTGCAGCCAGCCCTGCAGGCAGAGGAGAGCCCCAGCCCCGGAGGTGCCGGCTACATTCTTCCCTGTGCCAATAACCCAGCGTGACTTTGCCCGGCTGCGTGCTCACCCCCCAGGGAGCGTGAAGACAAAGCTGAGCTGTGGGCCTGTGCATTGATTTCAGCATGTGTGGCTTGGCAACCGTGGGGCTCTGTTGGACTTTGACTTCCGCGGAAGCTCCATGGGTGTGAAAATATGTCAATCAGATTGTCTCTTTGAGAAGGAGCTCTGCTGACAGGCACGGAGTCTACCCTGTGTGAAGAAATACCTCCTCCTGGATGGTGTGTGTGTGGGGTGAAGTTCAGATCTTTAAACAGTCTGCAAAACTCCAGCCCCTGCGCCTGGGAACCCAGCTCTGCAGCGGCATGGTGGGAACCAGCTGGACTGGCCCCTCTCCGGTTGGCGGGACAGTGAGGGTGCTGCCTTCCTGCGGTCTGTGGCCTGCCACTCCCCCAGGTGAGCACTCCTTCGGTCACATGCCCTGAGGGCCCTGAGGTGCCCTGTGGCTCGGTCAGTCACCCCTCTGTGCATCCTCCCTCAGCTGCTGTCCGTGCATGGCTCTCCTGGGGCCCCGCACTGCACGGCCACCTTGGTGCCCGGCCTGCGCCAGGTCTCACCTGCACCTCAGGACAGCCTGAGCCCCTCCCCGTTCAGATTCCTGTCCCAGTTTTCAGGATGTGGAGTGGCAGAGGGGAAGCTGGACACCTGGGGCTGCAGGGAGGACTGTGGGGTGTGGGGGAGAGGACACAGGCTGGACAGCCTCACCTATGAGGGACACGCACTTGTGCACCCCCATCTGATCTGCCTTCACGGTCCCACGTGGGTCCGGAAGCCACGTTCACTGAGAGTTCACATGCAATTTAGTATTGGTCCACCGGCTGGGCTGACCCTCACTGCTAGTCTTCCAGGCCCCTGTGCTGATCTCCTGGACCCCACACTGCTCTCCCTGTGCTGGTCCCTTGGATGCTGCAGGGTCAGCTCTGCCAGTCTCTGCCTGGCTGGTCACACCAACCCAGAGCTGCGGTCCTGCTCACTGCGGAAAAGAAGCCGGCACCAGGCTCAGGCAGCAGGCCATGTTTAGACGAGACCAAACCACTGGCCATTAATCAGCTGGTGAAAGTAATGCAGGGGCAGCCCGAGAGACAGAGAGTCCGCGGGCAGAACTGATGAATCCTGTCACCCAAGGGGGGCCCACGTTGGGGGGATGATCGTCTCGCCTGCAGGGTGGGTCCAGGACCGTCTCTCTGTGGTTCTCCTCTCCCGCGACCCTCCTCCTCCCTTTCCAGAACCTCTCATCCTTCTAGTTCCCTGCAAGTCCCCTCTGACCGCTGGCCACACGAGGAGCACAGCAGAGAGGCCCACCGCTGCTCAGGTCAGGGCCCCGGGCAGCTGCCTTCCTGGACAGAGCCCACTCCTGCACCCTCTGTGTCCAGCATGGGCTTGTGTCCAGCCTGGGCCCCAGCCTCAGGGACTCCTTCCTAGCCCTCTGCCGAGGCCTCCTGTCCTGGGGCCAGGCTGCTTAGGACCCTGGGCCGGCCCCGGGCTTCCTCAGGGCTCCGCCGCGTGTGTTCAGGGAGCAGCTCTGGTCGCCTCCGAGCCCACCGTGTCGCCTTCCTCTGCTTGTGTTGCCCAGTGGTGTTAGCCTCAGGAAGGTCCAGGGGCCAGGAAGGTCCCCTTCCACCAGTGCTGGACCCTTCCCTGGTGCTGCTGGCCACCTGCTGACCATCAGTGCAGGACACCCACCATCTGCTTCTCTCCCCGAGCTGTGATTCTGAGCAGCCTCCTCACAGAGCGTCCCCCTGCTGCCCTCCGTCCCCTCCCCTCCTCCAGGGCCCTGCCCCTCTGAACGGCACCCTCCCCGCAGGATCTCCTTCCTGCGATCGGGAGGCCCGGACCTGCAGCCTCTGTTACCACCGGCCCCCACCTCCCCTCTCCCCCATCTGGCCTCCCGCACCCTTGCTGGGTGGACTGGGCTCGGGGTCTCCAGGGTCTCTGGGGGTCTTCCCTCCCCTCGAGCTTCGTGCCATGGCCAGCAGGATGCAGATGGTGGCCCCGTGGCTCTGGGCTGGGCCCCAGGCAGTGTGGCTCCCTGGGCATCTTCTTTCTGGTCTGTGTGGTCAACCGCCCTCTGTGCTGGCCAGAGCAGCTGGATGTGCGGCCCTGCCCTTGCCCCTCGTCGGAGCCCTCCATCCTCCTGTCCCTCCTCCACCTGGTGAACACGCATGGAGACGTGTCTCAACCGCGGCTTGACCTGGCGTATCCTCTTCCGCCTCTCATCCAAACCACGGCAGACTGGGACAACCGGGCCAGGGTATGTGGGCGGCAGGGCTTGTCTGGGTGGTCACCGTCGTGGGAGCCCTGGCCACCTGGCCTCCTGGATTGTTGGCAGAGCCCCTGCGGAGGTGTCCCCAGGACGCGGCAGGAGGAGTGCTGTTCACCTGCAGGTGCAAGTAGTTCTCTGCAGGAGTCGGGCTTCTGTCATGTGCTCAGGGACACAGGAGGGAGGTGCGTCCCCTGCACCCAGGGAACGCCTGACCAGGCGCCCAGGTGATCACAGCAGAGGCCGGCGGGAAGCCACAGCCACCATCCTGAGGCCTGGGAGGACTGTGTCCAGACCTTCCCTGTCACTCAGGGCTCTACTCTGGGGCAGGCATGGCAGGAAAAGAAGCCCTGACATGTAGTGACCGTGGACGGCTGCAGGGGACCGTGAGCGGCAGCAGTGACTGGCTTCGTGCCCTGGTGACCCGTGCTTTCTGAGGTGTCCAGGCAGCTACACTTTACACGTGTCTCCTAAACGGTTCTCCTTCGTGGTCACGAATAGGAAGGGACTAGGCGGTAAAGAAGGGTCCCCAGGCCATGCCATTGGGAGGTGCTGTGGACCCAGGAGGTGGGGCCCTGGGTCTCAGGTCATTGCCTTAGAAGGGGACGTGGGACCTGTTCTCCTCCTCTGTCCTGGCTCATGAGGTGAGCAGCTTCGCCCCACTCTGTGCTCCACCACCTACCGCTGTGTCAGCCCCAAATCATAGGCCAGCCCGTCTTAGACTGGCTCACCAAGACAGTGAGCCAAAATAAAACTCTTTGCTTCATAAAGTTAATTGTCTCAGGTGTTTCATGATAGTGATGGAAGCTGACTTATGTGAACAGCAACACCATCAACAGTAACAAAACCAGGAGTAAACTCAACAGGAAACTGGAACATGCGTGTGGAGAGAGCGTCACGGTCTCTGGTGAGTCGAGCCCAGAAGCCCGAGCAGCCGGGAAGCCACTCTCCTCCTGCTAAAGTCTCCACACTACATATGGATCATCTGGTCCCAGAAACGTGACACGATCCCGACAGGATCACTGAGGGATTTCTTTTTTCAACTAAGCAAGTTAGTTTTCAAGCTCACGAGGGAAAATGAATCCTAGCCCAAACTCCTAGAGAACAAGTGCGTCACAGGGCCCTCAGCTGACAGGACGTGGCCACGGGACCTGTAGCTGGCAGTGTGGGGCCGAGCACTTGAGACCAGGGGAGCAGAGAAGAAAGCCTGGGACATGGTCTCTGCAGGAGCTGGCACTGGACACAGCTGTGCCTAGGTCAGGGAACAGAGTGAAATTTGCCATAGAGCAGGACAACCGGGCAGCTGACCACAAACCCATAGCTGGGTTCACTTGCCAGGCCACACAGCGGGACAGACTCCAGGTGGACCGGGAGCTAACGTGAAAAAGACAAGCTGCCAACATGCAGAGCAGAGCGAGCTCCTCCGTGACATGGACCGAAGAAGTGACCCGGACTCAGGAACTCAAGTGTAGCCGAGAGGAGCGTGACTTTCACACTGTTCACAGGTGTTGAACTCGCCCTGCACCAACAGGCAAACTGTTATGTCGCAGAGAAAAGGGATGCGATCTACCACAAAGACTGATTTCCCTAATATGTAAAGTGTCTTAGGAATCAACAAGAAAAAAGATCAGTAAGGTAGGAAAAAAATAGGCAACAGAAACGAAAAATCAGTCCTCAGAGAAGACCATGCAAATGCTCCTCACACCCGGAAGAAGGTGCTCCTGGGACCCAGGTCCAAAATCTGGACGATGCTCTCTCTGGTCTGGGCAGAGTTCATGCATAGTGGTGGAAGGTCTGGCAACATCTGTGACCTTAGAGATGCAACCTGGGAATCGACTCTGGGGACAGACCTTTGCACATGTGAAAGGTCTACAAGAGGCCGTCCATCACAGTGTTGTGCAAGCTAGTGGACGGCCACCAGCGGCCCTTGTGCTCACTGATGGAAGGCAGTTCGGATGTCACATTTTGTCATAAATAGAAAACAGAACCATAAGAATAGGTGGGGAAGCTCCGTGGGGACTGAGGGTCCAGGATCCGAGAGTCGGAGTGGTCCAGAGCGGCCGTGAGCGGGGCCAGCAGGAGCCTGCCAGGTACCAGCGGTGGGCGGGAGCCACCTGTGAGGAGTCCAGCGGCACACCTGCGTTCCTGTGCTCGGAGGCCCCGCCCCTGCCGCCCGCCCCGCAAGCCCCTCTCCTCTGTCATTTATTTCGGCATTTGATGTTGGACGACACTGACTTACAGGAACTCACAGAAACGTGCTGGGAGGTCCCCTGCCCAACACTCAGGCCCCGGGGACACCAGCAAGCTGACAGGTAGATCCGCAGGGCTCTCCCAGGTCTCTCTGGTGGCAGGAGCCTCCGGCCAGTCCCAGGTGTGCCTACGTGTGTGCACGCGTGTGCATGGCCTCACGGCTCTGTGCAACCTCGCCTGTCGTAGCTTCACACCACACCACCTCAGAGGACACCCTGGCTTCTGAACGTCCTCCTCGTTTCTTTGTACGAACAGAAGGAAACGTAAACACCTCTTCTTTTCTGTGCTTCCACACTTGCCCTCTGCTTTGCTCAGTTCCCACCCAGGCTGCTCCTCCCTGGCTTCCCCGACACAGGTCTGTTCTCCTCTCCACCACGTTGTCATTTCAGGAGAGCTAAGTGGAGGAGCCGCACCGACCTTCCAAGGGACCGTCCTTGAGTTCGTCCACTCTGTGCACCTGCACCCAGTTTGCATCTTCTCTTCCTGACCCCCAGCCGGCACTGGGGATGGGACCCGGGGCCCTGCCCTGCAGTCAGCGGTCCACTCTGATCCCGCCCCTGCCCTCCTTGCCCCTTCCTACTCCTGGACACTGTTGCAGGGTGCAGAGGGCTTGGGTTTCCTCCCACTGAACAGCCTTGTGAGTGTCCTGCGTGATGCAGGTTTGGATCCTCTGGGTACGCCCAAGGGCGCATCGCTAGGCCGGGTGCCAAGTCCATTTCCAGTGTGTGAGCCACTGTGCTCACTGGGGTCTACCTGCACAAGTGTGTGCACTACTCATTCCTAATGTGTACAGAGTGGGGTTCCTGGATTTGGGGAGCCAGGTTGACAGGGAAGCAGCCAGCTTGCTTTGCTCATGCTGCGGGGGGTACTCTGACACGACACGGCTCACGAACCCCAGAGAGAGAGACCGTGTGTTTTCCATGCAGCAGAGCTACGTCAAGAAGGGCTGGGATCAAACCTGGGCCATCTCCAGCCGCAACAGCGCGGGACTGGAATCCAACAGAGGAGGGAAACCCACAAACGTGGAAGTTCAGCAGCATGCTCCTGATCAAGCTCCGGGCAAGAAGCCTTCAAGGGGACTTCAGCGTACTTGAGAGCCTTCAGTGGCCGGCCACGTGGAGGTCCAGGAGGGTGGGGGCCCAAGGGATGGTGGGACCCCCTCTGTGCTGCGACAGACCCCCGTGTGCTTCCCAAGGCCCTCCGTGCCACAGGGGAAGCCGGACATCTTCCTGCTGAAGTGACCTTCCTTTCTGGTGCTCATGAGCCACTGCTTCAAGAGCGAGGCCTCGCAGAGCCCTGCGGCTGTCCTGTGCCAGCGGGCAGGGCAGTGCCGCCTGGCACCTCGCAGAGAGAGAACCGAGACGCAGTGAAATCGCAGACAAGATGCCTGCCGTGTTGGCCTGACGGGGGCTCGGGACCTGGGGACCTGGGGACCTGGGGTGGCTGCACCGCCCTGGGGCCCGGAGGCAGCACCACGTCTTCCAGTCGCTCCTCCAAGGCTGGGAGTGAGTGTGGCGCCCCCAAGACACCTGGCCCCTGAACCAGCGTCTTGGGGGAGGGCAGCCGCATCCCTCTCGCCCAGAGGTCTGGTCTGTGAAGGCTCCCGGAACCGGAGCGAAGCCGACTAGCATCCTGGGCACTCTGCGTCCCGGAGGAGGCCAGGGAGAGCGCGGGAGGCCCCAGGACTGAATTCGTCACGTCCACACTGCACTGGTTTCCAGGCTGTTCCAGGTCTGGGCCGATGGGGCGAAATGGCCACAGAACCCCCTCAGCGGGTGCAGGAAGGCACCGGAGGTTCAGCCCTTTCCTGGTGAAACGCCTGACGGTCCGGGTGCCGGGAAGGGAGGAGGTCCTCACACGACAAGGGGCACTGGGGAAGCCGCGGCGTGCCACCGTCAGGGCCACATCGGGCAGCATTTCCGTGGAGACCTGACCCAGCGGGGTGCCCACCTGTGCTTCAGCACACGCACCCCTGGGGCACTCATGGGGCACGGGAAGAGGAAGGGGACCAAGAGCCTCCCATCAGGACCCCCGCTGCCCTCTGAGCGTGAAGGACCCCACTGCACACGCTCTCACAACGGCCAGGACCAGGGAAGGAGGGATCTCGGGGAAGCTGCAGAATGTGGGCCCCAGGCGAGGTTTGCAGCCATCGCCACCCTCAGGGGACCATGCTCCCAAGGCAAAACAACTCAGGATGATGGGAGGAGGGGAAGAGTTGCATACTGGGGAGTATGAAACCCCATGAACAAAACTGAAAGGACACAGTAAGTGGCAGAACGTCCCGTGTTTATGCACCAGAATTAATGATTCAGTGTCCACGGGACCCAAAGCAATAAACAGATTTAATGTCACTCCCACCAAAGCTAAAATGGCCCTCACTCTTTGCAGAAGTAGAAACAATCCTAAAACGCATACGGATCCACAGAAAACCCTGAGTAGCCAAGGCCAAGCTGAGAAAGAAGACCAAGGTCGGAAGCATCACACGAGTGACTCTAAGTCCCACTCGACACCTGCATCCATGGACGCAGCCTGCCTCGGACACGGAGCAGGATCCTGGGAGAAGCAGGGCCCAGAGCAAACCCCTCCCCCACACCTCCTGGCCAACAGGGGCACCACCAAGGGAGCCGAGAAGACAGGACGTCCTCCTGGGCCGCATCACACACAAACACTGGCTCAGGATGGACCCCAGCCGAGACCACAGAGCTCCTAGACTAGGACGTGGGGACACCCTGGGATGCGATGGCAGTGGCCTTGGCAATGGCAGGTTGGATTCACACCAAAAGCTCCGATGGGACTTCATCAAACGAGAACCCTCTGCACAGCAAAGGGGACCGTCAACAAGACGAGCGGCTGGAGACACTTAGCAGCCACGTGACGTCTGATGAGGGCCGGGGATTCATAAGAACCCTCGCAAATGATCCGACTTTAAAAATGGGCAAAGACCTCAACAGAAATGTCTCCAGGGAACACATAAAAATGGCCACCAGAAACAGGTCACCCGATATCACCACCCCATCAAGAAGGAAATGCAAACCAAAAGTGAGGGAGGGAGGCCACCGGACCAGCGATGACAGACATTGGTGAGGGCGCAAGGACAGTGAGCCTTGGCACACTGGGGGCGGAAGGAGGGCTGGGGCAGCCACTATGGAGGACAGTGTGGGGGCCCCAAAGAAGCCCACATGGGACTCCCAGCCCTAGACTGTGCTCACAGGGGCTGCCCTCACCAGGTAAAGCCTCGGGTACTCCTGCGTCCACTGCCACCCTGGAGCCACAACAGGACACGGCACGCCTGAGTGTCTGCCAGTGGGCGCTGCAGGAGGAAGACGTGCTGATGTCCAGGAGGCAACACTGGTCTCCCTCAAGAGGAAACCGGAGCCGCGTCTTTCGCGACGGCAGGGGTGCGTTAGGAGGGTAAGCAAACCACTGCACGATCCTGTGTGGAATCGAAAAGACAGAGAGGAGCGGGAAGGGAGGGAGAGGGAGGATGAGTTCAGTGGCACAGGGAAGGGGCAGAGGGGGAGGGGCATGGAGGTAGGCGAAGCCAAAGTCCTGGATACGCAGGACGAGGACTCGCCTGGGACACGAGGACTCTACCAAAGCAACAGAGCTGGCGTGATAGGGCTCAGGAGGCTGTGGTGGTCCCATGCTGAAGACCCCTCCACCCAGAGTCGGGGGCTGTTAGAGTCTGTAAACAAGTCTGGATGGTGCCTGGCCAAATGCCAGAGGGAGTGGTTTGTGAAGTAACAAAAGTGAGCCATTAAGTGTGGAGATTCCTTATTGGTTGACTGCTGTATCTATTTTATGCTAATTAGATAAGCTGTGTAAAATGTATAAATACCGCTCTTATTCTACAATAAACGGCTTCCACTCCTGCTGCATCAACGTACACAAGTTATTCGTCACCCCCCGGATATTCTGCTGCAGCCGGACTGCGGCAGATGGTGGCCCGTTTCGGGGAGCCCCGGGACACTCAGGGGTAAGTGACGAAAAAAGCTGCCCGTCCATAGATAGGACGGGAGCAATCTGCTCGTCCCTAGGCAGATAGGGCGAGAGGAAAAATGGCCATTTCTAGAAAATGGAGAAGATTGATACAGTATGTTTGTGTCTTGTTTTGTCTTGAAATGTTGTATTGTCTTTGTGACGAAAATATGGAAGGGGTGAGAAGTAAATTGATAAGGGAAGAAGGCACCCCAGTGGAACCAAGAATAGTTAGGGCATGTGTTGATAAAAGCCCAGAAACTCTAGTCAGAAAGAAAAAGAAAGTTCAGAAGAAGAAGGATTATCAAGGAAAAAGTTGCAGCAAAAGGCTATTACTGAATACTTTTCAATACCGGAGAGTGCGTGAATCGACAAGGCGGCTGCCACCTGCCCAAGCCGATCATGGCGCAGCAAGAATTTTCCAAGGGCAGTTGCGGGCTCTTCCCCGCCCCTCTGCCCAGGGGAGCGGATCGCCACTGTGAGCCCAAATCTAGACCTGACCTGGAGGCACAGCCTCGCAGGCTCTTGCTCCCTGTGCCCGGAAGCAGTTTGAGTCTGGGACTCTCCCCAGGGCCATCTGGGGCTGCCCGGGATGCTACAGCTGGCAGAAGACACTACTGGCTTCCCTGAAGTTTGATCATTTCCAAGGCCAGTAACTACTATGGGTCTCACACCTGGAGGCTGATGAGTAATGAGTACTATTAAGGCTTATTTCAAATGTAAAAAAACCTTGAAATAATGTACTAAAATTGTTCAGAAGGTTGTTTTCCTAGTGAAATGCTACAGGATTTTCTTTAGCCATCTGGAGTTCCTGCCTTCGTCCCAGTGCTGGTGAAAACAAAGGTGGAAGAATTTACAGTGTTGCTGAGAACCGGTCAAAACTTCGGCTGAGAACCCGACGAGACTTCGGAGCTGTTGCTGTTTCTGCTGCTACAACTTAAGCTAGCTGCCTGCAGAACTTACCTGGACTGTGATTTACCTGGACTGTGAGTTAATCTATTGAGACACTGCTTTATCTGGACTGAGACAACAAACTATAATTTACAACAAATTGTAACTCGATATCTTTACAAATGGTGTCATTGCTGGTATAATTTTTCCAAGGGCTTCTTGCATGGAGCCATCAATTGGCTTGGTATTGTAACATTTTGTATCCTCCCTTTCTGTTTCTAGCAGGTTATTTATGGTGTTTGTGTAAAAACCACTATGGTCATTATTTAAATTAAACAAAAGGGGGAAATGTTAAGGTCTGTAAACAAGTCTGGATGGCGCCTGGCAAAATGCCAGAGGGAGTGGTTTGTGAAGTAACAAAAGCGAGCCATTAAGTGTGGAGATTCCTTATTGGTTGACTGCTGTATCTATTTTATGCTAATTAGATAGGCTGTGTAAAATGTATAAATATCGCTCAGATCCTACAATAAACGGCTCTCACTCCTGCTGCATCAACGTACACAAGTAGTTCGTCACCCCCCGGCAGGGGGCCACACCTGGGACTTCTCGTGGGGACGCCTAGGCAGGGGTCTGTTGCGCTTGACGTAATGAGAACATTTTCCCTAAGAATCTCTGAAAGGTCCTCCTTGTTTCTTAAAGCTCCAGGGTGCGGACAATCAGGTGGTGGGCCAAGCTTCTCAGGGGCGGTTACTGGGGCAACAGGACTCCGCCTGAGCTGCCCCTGGGTGAGACCGGGTAGGGGTTTAGGAAGTGGCAAGACCCTGCTCCCGGGAGGGGACTAGGCAGTTATCCCCTCAGACTCCGCCTCCCCTCCCGGGAGCACCTAGTCCTAGGACGGCTGCCAATCTGCTCATGAGCCTGTAGAAGGGAGGCCTTACACTCATGCCACAGGAGACCACGAAGCTGGTGGATTGTTCCGGAAGCGGCTTTGGCTCTATAGCACAAAGTGTCGGGACCCCTTGCTTTTGAGACATCTTAGGTCACTGTGTTCTGAGGAAATGCCCTGGACACCTTCAGGAGCCTCTGCTGTCTGCCTGGCAAGGGGCACCGTTCAGAACCCTCTGGAGCCCAACACTCAGGCGCAGCAGGGTGTCTTCCCAGATGCACACCTCTGCACCATAGCCGTGCTTTTGAAATGCCAGGGGACTTGTGCAAGAGCTCACACAGGTCTGGAGGACGGGCAGAGGAAGAAACCTGCTGACCAGCCCCTTCTGAGTGCTCAGGGCTGTGTGTGGCCACCCGGGGGAGTGAGATGCCACCAGCACAGAAGGCCGCAGGTGTGAGAGTCCACTCCCTGGAGAAGACAGCCCTCGCCTCGGGGTGGGTTCCAGCAGGACCCAACCTGAGGGGATTTAATGTGGAAGGGGTCTTCAAGGGGCTGTGCTTCTGGGGTCACCACCCCCACCCTGCAAGGGGCTGTGCTTCTGGGGTCACCACCCCCACCCTGCAAGGGGCTGTGCTTCTGGGGTCACCACCCCCACCCTGCAAGGGGCTGTGCTTCTGGGGTCACCACCCCCACCCTGCAAGGGGCTATGCTTCTGGGGTCACCACCCCCACCCTGCAAGGGGCTGTGCTTCTGGGGTCACCAACCCTCCCCCAAACCTCATGAAAACCTGAATTCACTTGGGTCAACACATTCTTCTTCAAATTGAAGTTCTCCCTCCTCAATTCGTGTCCTGGTACCTGGGTGTCCCACCCAGGTGGCCAAAAAACCAGAGGTGCTTAGACAGAATTCTTTGGAAACTCAGAAGTGGCACTTCCTGTGCCCCAGCTGGCCTGGAAGCCAAGGTCAGTCATCCCCCAGCTGAGGAAACAAGCCCTCACAACCAGGGACACTCCCTGGGGTGGGCCCCGGGCTTGGCGTCCCCAACCTCAGACCCCAGACACGACACTGTAGCGGCCTGATCTGCTTCAGGGAACTTCCACGGGCCGCCGGTGTCAGTGTGGGGATGGGGGAGTCAGCAGAGCAGGGCCTGGTGCCTCCGAGGTGGCCCACCCTCCGGCCCTTGGGTTGAATCACACTTCATGGGCCACTTGGCTCACCAGCTGTGCCAGGAAGAGCCAGGCCTTGCCCGACCAAGTGGGTGACACTGCGTTGCTGCACGACCATTGCCCTTAACTCCAGAGATCCTCACTCTAAACTGAAACTCCATCCCACTAAACACGAGCCCCCACTCCCCACGGCCCAGGTCCTGGCACCCCATTCTGCTTTCTCTCCCTGTGAACCTGACAGCTCTAGAGATGTCACTTAGGGAAGTCCTCTGGTATCTGGCTCTTTGCCCTACTGTAGTCTCTCCAAGGCTCTTCCTGTTGTAGCTAGTGACAGACTGTCCTTCCTTTTTAAGGCTGAATAGTATTCCACAGTCTGTATGGACCAGTCATCACCCCCGGGCACTGGTATCTCCTGCCTTTTGGCTGATGTGAATGATGCTGCCAGGCCACAGGTGACAGACGTGGCTCCCAGACCCCACTTCCAGGACTCTGGGTCTGGCACTGCTGACCCCTTGGTACCCTAGCATCTAAGGCTCGGTCCCACCGTGTGCCACGGCAAGCGGACCTCTGGCTGCACCAGCACACAGGCCGCTCTCTCCACACCTTGCCAAGGCCTGCCGTCTGCTTTCCTCGCTTGATGGTCACATCCTCGCCAATGGGAAGCCACACCTCATGTGGCTCTGGTTGGCATTTCCCCAACCAAAGGCTGAGGCTGAGCCTCTCCATGGGCCTCTTGGCCATGTGCCCATCTCCTTTGAAGAAACGTCTATCCAAGCCATTTGCCCATTTCACAATCAGGGTCTTAGGGGCTTTGAGCCTCAGGAGTTCTTATGCATTCTGGGTTTTCACCTCTTACCAGTTACTTGACCTGTAAGTATTCCTCCCATCCCAGAGTTTCCCTCTCAACTGTCGACAGTACCCTTGGACGCATGGACATCTTACACTTTGGTATCGTCCACTTTGTCTATTTTTGTGGTTGTTGCCTGTGGTTTGGTTTCCCACTGAGAAGTCGGTAGTGAATTTTGTTAGTAACCAGGGTAATGATGATATTGCTTATGCTTTCCGGAAGTCCTTATCTTCAAGACACGTGCCGGCATTATTGTTGAACAGCGAGGTCCTGGATTGCTTTCTAGCCCACCAGAGGCGGTGGGGGGGGGCACAGTGGCCCAGGGTGGACAGTGAGGCTCGGGGGCTGTTAGTCTAGTCTCTACTTCAGGATGTGGTAGAAATTCTCCGCAGTGAGGAAGTTCAGAAACCAAAGGATTGGAAACCCAGCTCCTCCCTCCAGAGCAGCCGAGCTCCCTGCTCTAGGGCGATTCCTGCCTTCCAGAGGCACCCGCCAGCACCACCCAGGCATGTGTGTCCCTGGGCAGAGGGTCAGGGCTTCCCTCCCTTGGCAGCCCGCGTTAGTGGTCTTCTGAATAAGATGTCATATTATTTACTGGCTCTTTCAGAGGAGAGGGTGACCCACCTGGCCTTGAGAACGACAGCTGACCTGTCCCTCGGCCCTCTCTGCTCTGGCTGCGTGGCACGATGTGGGACTCTGGAATTGCCTCGTCCAGTGCATGGTGAGCGGAGTGCGTGAGGTTGCAGGGGCCTGGTGGGGAACAGGGCTCTCCAGTGCCAGCGGCGCCCCTCCCACAGGGAGCCATCGGCAGACCCTGCCGGCTTCGCGGTATCGTGTGACAGTGATTATGAAGGGAGGACTGACGTTCCCCAGGGTGTTTTCCAAACTCAGGGACCTGCGACTGTTTGCTGAGCACCTGTGAATCATTGTTGTAAATTGATGTTGCTTTGAAGGGACTTTCACCTTTTGACATGAAACATGCTCTCTCGGGGCTCTGGGGACCTCCTAGTTCCCTGCCCGTGATTTACAGTTCCCCTGCATGGCCGCTGCATGCCACAGGCCCCTGGGTGGCGAGACCAGTCCACCTGCATGTGTGGCCCTGGAGGAGTTCCTCGGAGCACGGGTGGAGCCTGAGGGCTGAATGAGGTGCTCCCGTGTGGGCCCGAGGGCACACGCCGAGGATCCTGGCCGCCTGCGGTTTCCCTGCCGTGGAGCAGGTGCAGCGATTGTCTCACCAGCACCTTTCCCGTTTTAAGTCTTTATAAATTGCTTTCATCCTGACCCTGGCCCAGGCAGCAGCACCCAGCACCCTGGGTCCTTTTGGGGAGCAAAGGGGATGGAATCACGTGACCGAGGGTCAGGTAGATGGGGCTTGGTGCCGGTGGCTGATTCTCGGCTCTATCTGTGCTAATTAGATCCAGCACAGTTATGAGATGGCCACCCCCGTTGGATTAAATATGGGACCAACAAACGTGTGATCTGCCGTGTGTCAAGGCTATGCCCATGGTAAGAGCGTCATGATTACTGTTAAGATGAAGCCAAGCCAGCCCTCCGAGGGCACCTTTCTCTGGAGAAGGCTCAAAAAACAGTGCATCACAGCTCCACGGTCTCCACGGTGGCCGAGTCAACAGTGATCAAGTGATCAGTGCAGTATAAACAGGCTCAAACGTATCTTGCCAATAATTTGTAAGGTATTTTCTGGATAAACTTGTTCTACAATATCAATGTCCTTAAAATATCAATATGCATTAGCAATGCATTTACTTTCCATTTTCAGACCTGCATCATCTATTCCAAAAAAAAAAAAAAAAAAGGCTTGTGAGAGACACTTGAGTCAGACGCCAACCCTCCAAGGCGAACGAGCCGGGGGCTGTCCTAGGCAGGACCCTGCATGCTCCCAGCCTCACTCTGTGTTGGGCTGAAGGGCTGAATTAAGCCAAAAATCTTTCAAAAACCTGTGTTCACCAAAAAATAGAGTAAACTGCCAAGGCCTAAATTGAATTCTGCAGATTAACTGCAGCTCCAGCCATTGTTGGCTTTTATTGTCTTTGTTTGCCTCCGAGAATGGATTTAGGCTGAAGTGTGGGCTGCCTGTGTACTAACTCTGTGGATCTCACCAATAGGATATTTTTCTTGCTTTCTAAGATTTTTATTAAACTTTTGTTTTCTGTAGGATGCAAGTTGTATACCTTTTTAAATTGAATAATGGCCTTCATCAGAGTCACCAGTACTTGTGAATTCACTAGGACCCGGGTGCCCTTTCTCAGCCCACCCTGGTGGGGACGAAGACTTGGAGCGGAGCTACGGGTTTGGCCATCCCTGGAGAAGCCAGAGGCCGCGTCACCCTCTTGGCCTGCAGTTTGGTGGGGATGGTCCCTGGAATCGCAGGCGCTGCGTGGGCTTCTGAGAGCTGACACGCCAGTTCTCTCCAGACAGCGCTCCCAAGCCCATCCCGGGACTGAGGAAATGCTGCCGTCTCCGTGGCCTGGTGGAGTCCTTTCCAGTTTCTGAAATTCTGGAAGATTTTCCTTCATGATTGGCAGTTCTCAAAATGGGGTACCCAGGTTAGAGTTTGGAACCCCAACTCTAACCCCCAGATCACAGCAGTTTTACCCCTTCAGTGTGTCGACGTCCAGAAGCGCAGGACCGGCCAGCTGTTGCCTGGCCTGGCGCGGGCAGCAGCACCCATTCATCCATGAGGTCCCCACACGCTCCTCACTGCCGGTAGCCAGTGACAGTGGCAGTGTGACTTGCAATGCAGTGCATACAGCTAGTTTACATTGTCCCTGCCCCTTGAGCCACTGTCACATTTGGTGACCATGTGAGTGGCAGGCACACTGCAGGTGGGGCTCCTGCAGGGGCACTGTGTGCAGGTGGGCTGCAGCTGGACCAGCTCAGGTTGTCTTCACCGGGGACAGCGCCTGAGTTTCTGCCCCTGAGGGCCTGCCAGAGGACAGGAGTTGGGGTGGGAGGCAGTGGTGGTGGCCACGCTGGCTGTGCAGGCCTAGGCCAGGGCAGTGTGGTGTGTCTCAGACTTTAGCAAAGACATTAGAAGTAAAAAAATAAAAATCAGAAGACGAAAAAAGAGCCTCGGATCAAGAAAAAAAGGAGAAGATACTTTTTACAGCTGAACACTGTGTCTGTGCTTTGAGCTAGGTGTTATGACAAGAGTCAAAAAGTTGGAAGTATTGAAAGTTTATAAAGCAGGAAGTAACAGGGGCTGAGGTTGACTGTTACTGATTAAAGGGAAAACACTGTGTGAAGGAGCATCCTGAGAGTAGTGCCATGTGAAGTCCACAGCAGGGTCAGGACCCAGCCTGCAGGAGGGACCAGCTGGGTCCTGCAGGCCTGTGATGCAGGCCCCTGGGCAGGTGCCATCTTTCAACCTCCCAAGCAGTTTTCGCTGTCCGTCATCTATGTTGGGATGTGTTTAGACGTGTAACGTGGGCCACATGCTGTATGGCACGGCTCAGGTGTGTAGCCGGCCGCACCACGCAGGCCTGTGTGAGTTCTTGCAGTGGTCATTACAGCCACGTTCTCACCATGGCCAAGAACCTGCTGACCGTGGGGCCATGTGGGGCACTGTGAGGCGCCGCTGTGCGAAGCTGTGTGGGGCAGAATTTGCTTCCTAAGTTTCAACCAAAACAGCAACAGAGGCACACGGAGCTGTGAGAATCCTCCCTTAAGCCAGGCGTCAAACACGGCCACGAATCCTTTCATCCCTGGAAAATAGAGTCATCTTGCACCAAATGTCACAGAGTATGACTTACGTGCGATTGTTATTTTTAAGTAAATTAATAAACACCTGAACGTTTTACGAGTTTTAATTTAATGTGCTAAGTATTTGTAGATACAACTTGAGGTCGGGGGCACTTCTCCTTGACTTGGTGGATAAAAGGTGGTGAAGGAATTGAACTAATTGGAAATCAGCTTTGACTCTCTCATTTCCAGGGGAGAAGAGCTTCACTCTCTGCGTCCTGTTGTCCCAGCGTCCTATGGGTCCAGCACAGCTACGGCCAGGCCTCGTTCATAGGCAGGCGCGGGAGGTGGAACGAGTCTGGGGGAAGCCCCTGGTAACCTCCCCCAGCCCCTGAGATCACTCCGGGGAGAGGTCGCTGCTGACGGCTCCCCTCGGGCTGGAGGCCACCCTGGAATGGGTGTGCCCAGTGCCCCGTCTCCTGTCTTGAGCCGCCAGGGAATGGAGAGGAAATGACCATGTGGAAAAGGGGACCTTCCTGCTCTTTCCTCGTTCAGGTTCTGAGTTTGGGATCTGGCCAAGGGTTCCTGAAGGTCCTCAGCTAAGTGAGCGATCTCAGGGCCTTGTTCCGCGCTCCAGTGTTGACTTCATCTGTAGGAAACGCTGGGAGTTGAGCCTGTGAGTGCTGAAGGCATGGTCCTTGAACCCTCCAATCTTGAAGACAACACAATCAACAGTGCTGAGTAGTATTGGTTGACCTCGGGGGCACTTCTAGACTTAAATTGCATTTAATTGTGCTACAGGTGGACACGTGTGTAGACCAGGTACTGTAGACAGCCCCGCTGGGTAACGCAGGAGTGTGTGGTCGTGTGGAAGCCATGATTCTGCAGGACTCGCTCCTGTGCTGGTGCGTGGGCACTGCACTGTGAGCAGAGAGGAAGAGGAACAACCCCAGGTTGCCGGGCCCCCTGTCGACTTGATCTCCATTCACGGCCACGTCCCCGGGCTCCATGTGTTTTCAGAGCATTTCTGATGCAATGCTCTCAAAGTGAGATGTTTTAGTGCCCCTGCTGAGTTCGTGATTTTCGAATGCTAATAATCTTACTAATTTTAGTTCAAAAATTCTTTACACTTCATAGGATTGATTCCCTTTTTCACTGAGGTCTTCCCACGTGTTGCAAGTTAATTTGCCGATGCTTCCCAGCGATTTAGAAGTGCTTGATTTTCTCCTGAGGCCCGGGAAGCAGCAGAGGTCAGGTGCAGCAGAGGTGTTGGCAAGGGCCTCGAGCCTGGCTGGCCAAGTCCGCTCCTTTGTCTAAGGAGCAATGCCTTTGGTTAACACCGGCAGGACAGGTCCCCCTTGGACACAGGCTCACGGGACCAGAGCTCACTGGGTCTTGGCTTGCAGGGATACCAGGGGCCCCTGAGGCCAGCTGCAGTCACAGGCCACGTTGCTGGTGCTGGGTGGCGATGCTAGATATGGCCCACTGAACACAGCTGCCATCTACACTACCTTTCCTTCATGTGCGACATCACCCTCACGACCCCAGAACAAATGCTGCCGTGGCCAAAGGCAAACAATGCAGAAGTGTGAAGCTCATCCCACTGCGGAGGCTGGGGAGGGGCCGTGGCCTGGGCGGAGCCCCTCAGCTCTTGCTCCCCAGGGAGAAGCCCTGTGATCACCACTGAGGGTGTGTGTGTGAGCATGCGCACACGCACATGTCTGCTCTACCAGATGGAGAAACGCAACTCTTGAAAGAAGACCTGGCACTGAGCACACCCCGCCCATGACCGTTAGGGTCACGGGGAAGAAAATCTAATTTCTATGTATTTAGCTTTGCAGATTTTGATGATGGCTAATTTCAAAATCCAAATGTGCTCACCTTCACATTTAATGAAAGGTTCAATTAATCCTTAAATCTCTTGTCAGATATTTCCAAAGGCCACGGCAAAAGTACCGACAGGAGAGTCGGAAAGACGGAGACTGAAATGGGAACTGTCAGCCGTAAACCGGGCTGAATGACGCTTCAGGTTCCTGAATAGGGAAGCCCCAGAGTTTGGGCTCAGCAGGGCGAGTCTCGCCTGTGGCTAAGCAGAGTCCGGCCACTCATCGTCTGGGCTGGTGTGAGGCTCAGGCTAAACTGCACAGCCGAGACGATGCCCAGCCAGTGGCACTGCCTCAGCCACATGCTCCAGGCCCAGAGATGGCCGCGGCGTGCTGGGGACACAGCGCCGAGCAGGGAGGATGCCTGCGCCTCCTGCTGCCTTCTCCCTGACTGGCCCGAGGCGCGGTGTCTTTCTGAGGCAGAGCAGCATGGACCCGTGTGGGAAGAAGAGCCCGAACCCTTCAGAGCCTCTGGCTCTTACTCAGGCGCCCCATGTCGCTCAGCTACCGGGAGGAACAGGCTTCAGCAGGGCCGGGACCTGTGTCCTCCCGTGGCCAACAGAGGGGCAGCTGAGACAGGAGTGTCTGGAGGCAGAAGGCCCCGTGGCTCTCCTCTCGGGCCCTCACGGCTATTCATTCTTCAGTACTGTCACAGGGACGCGGCACCCGGGGGACCCCAGAAGCTTGAGACAATGATCTCTGCTCAGAGTCCGTGGCCACTCTGCTCTGCCACCAGGGCCCGGTGCTGCCTGTCTGCTTGTCTCTTCACTTAGGACCATCCGTGACAAGGATGCCACGTGACCAGGTTGCACAGGGAGGCTCTGGGCTGCAAGTAACCGAAATTCCCTTTAACTGTCTCTAACAATGGGGACTTTGGTTTTGTTTTGTTACTTATAAAAATCTCCTTTTATTTATTTCTGTTTTATTCCTGTCTTTTTAAAATTTAATTTTAATTGATAAATAATTGTGTATATTTGTGGGGCAAAATGTAATGTTTTGATCCATGTATACATAATAGAAAATTTTAGTTAATCTAATTAATATCCAAACTTCACTAGTTTATCCTTTCTTTGTGGTGAGAACATTAAAAGGCTATTTTAAAATTTAGTTCTAATCTCAAATACAAGGCGCACCAAGGAGCGGGGCTCCAGGCTTTAGCTGGGTGAGGAGGAGGCAGACACCTGCCCCTGGGTGTCCTCACGCCCTGCTGTGCCCAGCGGCCAGCACCACGTGCGAAGAGGGCCAGGTGCTCTCTTGCCTGTGTCCAGGGTAGAGGGAGCGAGCTCTCCACAGCCGTGTGACGGGCCAAGAGGCCACAGTCAGCATCCCGCGACCGGCTTCTTCATGCAGCGCCTACACCTGTCTGTTGGGACCAGGTTGTGGCCACTTAGGAAGCGCTCTGCAGCTAGGCTGGACCGTGCCCCTGGAACTCATGATCCGTGGAGGAGGAGGGCGGCTGCTCGGGGTTTCCTCTGAAGGGAAAGTGGGAAGACGACTACCGTGTCTGCTGGGGGGGGAAGGCGCCCCAACGGCCTCTCACTCTTTCGAGTTTGGGATCAAGAGACCTTGGGAAGTCCGCCCAGCGATGTTCCCGGAGGTGGGGCCCATCAGCCTTTGTGTCTCACTAGACACCGAAGGCGTTGCCCCTCAGGTGGACCTCTCTCTCCTGGTGCAAGCGCTTCTGCTGGTGCCACCACCTCAGCAGTCGGCAGAGGGAGTGACTTGCTGAGGCAGAGTGTCCCCAGTGCTGCCCCTCCAGGATGGATCCCAGCAAGAAAACGGGTCCTGGCCTCCTCTGTCTCTTCAGGGAGGGCTGCAGAGCTCACGAGACGTGGGGACGCACTGAACGTGGGCTCCAGGGCCCAGCACCACCAGCCTGTGTGGACATGAGAAGAGACCCTGGGGACGGGGAGGAGGGCCACCTTGAAGGCTCCCTTGGCTCCCAGCACAGGCTGCAGGAGGAAGCTGACCTGGAGCTGGACAGAGCAAAGGAGAGAGAAAGCAAGCTGTGGATTCAAGACCAGACAGACGGCAGCTGTGCCCTTAATCCTGCTCCAGGGACCTGAGACCCTGGTTCTAAGTGAAGGGAATGTCATTCTCAGATTCATGAGTCACGTGTGGTATGAATTAGCAGGTGATTTTCAAATGACAGATGACTCATGAAATAAGAGCAAAGCTCTCAATAAAGTCAACCTGAAATGTTGTCCTCTCTGGAAATCTAATTTAAAAACCCACATTGTTTAAACACTGTGATTAGGTAATGACTTAGGACAAATAAGCAAACCTCATTGGGTCTTACAAAATAATCTGGACGCCATGGTAAATTGTTCTAGAAAACCACATGTAGTGATGGGTGCAATATAAAATGCATTACTCTGGTTATAAAAATTCAATGATATATTATTTGAAGGTTTCCTTTATAATGTTACATTATCAAAAACTGATTTTATAGTGGATAAAAATATAATGTTTAAGTGTTTATAACATAAAGAAACAAATTAAACAGCAGAAAGAACAAAAAAATTTGTGCATAAAATGCACATAAATATATCAAGGTTAGGATTTTTTTTTTGGCTACATAATGTATACAGTTTAGTGGAAGAAAACCAAATGACATTCCTGAAGCCCATTCTGTGAAAACAGTACTTAGGAGGGTCACACAGCAGTCTCTATACATTAATCCTGCTCCCGTCAGTTAATTACATCACCCTTTAAGACAGACGTGTAATGTAATTAGAGATTTGAGCAGTTCACAGCCAGATCACTTAAAGTAACATTGTTAATGGGCTCGGCAAGTTCTCCCTCGAATGTTGCCAGTGTTATAACTTCTAATTACCTTAATAATTAGGGCTCTGTCACTCCCGATGGAGGCAGCAGTCCCTAACACTAATGGGCACCAGCCATCTTGTGCGAGGCATGTTTTGATGTTCTCATCCGGTTGCTTAGGGTCGGAGGAGCATTTGCCCTTGGAAACCTGGTGATTGCTATGCGGTGGCCGGGCACCCCCCGCCTGCCTCCAGCTGCCTTAGCCACTGCTGTCCCCATTCAGAGGGAGTATATAAACTATTCACCAGGCACGCCTCGTGAAAAGCAAATGTGCACCTATGGATGAGATTTTCTGAATTTAAATCGCCCCTGTTGCTCCTACTACAAAATAACAGCATAAACTTGGATGTCAAATCAACTGGAATGGAAATTAAAAGGCATCAAATTTCCTTCATGTATAGCTCAGATCTGCTGTTAATTGACAAAGGTGAGACTCAAAGTAAATAGGGGAAAAGAAAAGAGCCCCACTGCTCTGTTGAGAGTCGTGACAGGTGTGGATGGGGGAGGGCCATGAGGGAACATGTGGGGTGGGGGAGGGTGGCATGGGGCATGTGGATGGGGGAGGGCCATGAGGGAACATGTGGGGTGGGGGAGGGTGGCATGGGGTGTGTGGATGGGGGAGGGCCATGAGGGAACATGTGGGGTGGGGGAGGGTGGTATGTGGATGGGGGAGGGCCATGAGGGAACATGTGGGGTGGGGGAGGGTGGCATGTGGATGGGGGAGGGCCATGTGGGAACATTTGGGGTGGGGGAGGGTGGCATGTGGATGGGGGAGGGCCATGAGGGAACATGTGGGGTGGGGGAGGGTGGCATGGGGTGTGTGGATGGGGGAGGGCCATGAGGGAACATGTGGGGTGGGGGAGGGTGGCATGTGGATGGGGGAGGGCCATGTGGGAACATGTGGGGTGGGGGAGGGTGGCATGGGGTGTGTGGATGGGGGAGGGCCATGAGGGAACATGTGGATGGGGGAGGGTGGCATGTGGATGGGGGAGGGCCATGTGGGAACATGTGGATGGGGGAGGGTGGCATGGGATGTGTGAGATGAGGACAGTGGTGAGGGCCGTGTGGCATGGGGAGCATGGCGAGGATGAGAAAGTGGCAGATTGGTCCACTGAAGTGTTGACCCTGGAGTTTGTTCTCATGCACTTTAAGGAATTTCCTAATATTTAAAAAGGTGATGGGTGGAAACAAGCGAATTCATGTGGCACGGCTCACTTGTGGGACTCGACTTCCGAGCAGACCTGAAACCTGGGCAGGCAAACTAAGCAGACGTCACAGAGGAGACGGCTCTCCCCGGGCTGCCCTCATCTCAGGTTACAGGCACAGTGCCCAGCATCTCTGCACCTCCCGGCAGCCCCAGCCAGGCGTCCCAGCTTGCTCAGGAGACAGAGCCTGGACAGGAGGACTGTTCTTAGCACACGATGGACCCATCACAACCTCCTGAACACATCCCGCTGTGCACACCTGGTGGACTCCGTCTCCTGAGCCCAGCTGGACTCCAACATGAAAACCAGGAAATCTGTAAACCGTCTATAGTACCGTGGCCCAGGCCAGAGAGGTGCCAGCTGATGTTGTCCTCACCAGATGCCCACAAGACAAGTGTCTATTCTTGCTTTCCATTGGTGTGAAGTCAAGATGTGAACCCACATCTAGCTTACTCCAAATGTCACTGTGAGAACTTCTGGTGCCTAGAAGTCACAGTGCCATGCAAGACCTTGTAATAGAGGCTGCAGGGCTTCATCGGGGAAAGGCAAGTAACAACATCATCATTAGAAAGGCAGCTTCTGACTCTGGGAAAAAGATCAGGAAGCCCAAGATGGAGTCTTAGGAGACCTCCATCTAATGCTGAGGCACAAGGCATCTGGCCAAGGGGAGAGAGCTGCAGCCCTCTCCTGCCTCTGGGGACGCAGCGGCCAGTACGACCCCTCCTCCACGCTGCATTGCACCTTCATTAGCAGCAGCCCTCTTGCAGCAACCCTGGCTGGACAGCCCCTGAGCCCAGATCAGTGCTCAAGCCCTGGGGGGCAGAGTCCTCCTCTCAAGAGCTCCCAGGAGAGCTGGGAGAGAAGACACTGCTGCAGGACCAAGAAGCCACACATCCAAGCAAATGACAAGAACTGGCTGCAAGATGCGGCCACCGCATATCCCAGGACCTCAGAGAGAGGAGCTCTTCCGTGGGGCAGGCCCTGAGCCTTCCTGGAACAAGTCGGAATTGGCTTCAAAAGGCAGAGAGATGGACAGACACAACTGCTGTCAGGAAATGTGGAAGGCGTGCGTGTAGAGGACCAGGGGATTAAGAAGCAGACTTCCAGTTGGCCTCTGAGCAAAGGAGAGCTCTAAGACCTGGGAGCCGGGATCAGAGGCGGGTGTGAGAGGAGGCAGAGAGCTCCTCTTCCCGAGAGAATGAGCTGCCGGAAGTAGCAGCTGGAGCGGATGAGAAGAGATGCTGGTCTTGAGGAGAAGGTGTCTGGTGGAGGAGCAGCGGAGGTGCTCAGGATGGGACCTCACTTGAGACAGGTGGTTGCAGATACATTTGGCCCATTGTGAGCGGCAGCCTCATGGAAGGGGACAAGGACACAGACACACGGAGGGAGGTGTGCAGAGTCACAGGCAGAAGACAGCCACCTGTAGCCCCAGGGGTGTAGCCTGGAGCAGGCCCTTCCTCTGAGAACTCAGAGGGGCCAGCCCTACAGACGAGTCTGGCCTGGACTTCCAGCCCTCAGAACTGTGAGGCAGGGAGCTCTCCTGGCCGAAGACCACAGTCCGGGGTGCCCTACAGATGCCTGGGAGAAGGAGGGTCCGGGCGGTGACGAGGGAGGCTCTGGGGGAGGAGGTGCTGGGGCCTGAAACTCTGATGGTGCCCCGCATCGACCCCAGCCCAGTCTTGGTGAGCAGGGCACAGTGCAGGGGTGGGACGGCCGTGGGCCCCACAGTGAGGGGTGTGTGACCCCCAGGAGCTGTCACAGCATGGAGGCGGGGCGGCCCCACCCTGTCTGGAGGACTGGGGACACGGGCATGAGGCCAGAGTAGGAGCCCACTTTCTGTGGGCAGAAGTGCCCTGGACCCTGCATTTGGAGTGACCCAAGTTTACAAGATCCACCAAGCTCACCCACAGGCAGGTGCACCCGGAAGAGCTTCATAGCACCCCCAGAAGTTGTCAGCTTCTCACCCACCTTGGGCCTTCCTTGCTGCGTTCGCCCGCCAGAGGGTTCCCGCCGACCCAGGGTGCCTTGACTCCACGCTCCCTGGGAGGGATCCCATTCCTCAGACACAGCCCCCCACTCTTGGAAAACCCTCATGGAGGTTTCTCTGAGCTGCGGGGGCGGGGGTGCAGGGAGGATCCCCTCCAACAGGTTGGGCCTGCCCTGCTTGGACTTCCACGGAGACTTGGCTTGATAGGGTGCTCTGCGGCTTCAAATCCTGTGCCCAGTACCTCTGTGAGGAGTGCAGCCTGTTCATATGGTGAAAGGTTCCCCACGGGAAAGCAGTTCTGCAGCAGCAACAGGAAAAGCAACAGGAAAAGTCGGGGGAGCGAGAGGCAGGTGCTCGCAGGCAAGGGCAGGTGGGGGCACCTCTCCCAGCACCCCTATTCCTAGGGGCTCTCCTTCCCCACACCCCCTCCATCCAGGCCCCCCATGCAAGAGGCTCTCCAGCTGCCCTGGAGCCCACCCTATGCCATGATCCTGCCCCCGCTAGCCTCCTGCCTCAGTTCACACACCTGGCCTCCCGTCACCCATTCTCGTCTCCCACCTCTCACCCACCCACCCGATTGTGGACTGAGTAGACGTGGACTAGTTCACTCACATACCTAACCTCCACTGGCTCCATCTTAGTCTGGCCTCTGATGGGTCCATCTAGTTTCTGCCTTCTGGCTGGCCCATTCCTGTTTCTGACCTCTGACTTCTGACCTCCTTTGGGATCATGAACCAGGGTGGGCCTTGGGGTGTGTGCACCTCCCATTGACCTCCCTGCCAGAACCTTCCATCTCCTCAGCTGCCCAGTCTCTGCCAAATGGAAAACAACCAATTCTCAAGTCAAAAAAAGTCCCTGGTGTTAAAGGTGCAGTCAAGGCCAGGGGAAAGGCTGGAGCTGGGCATCAGCTGCCACTCTGTCAAAGACATGTAGCATGATTCTGGTCAAAGCTTCTAGGACAGAGCTGGCACTGCAGGAACCTCTGGGTGGACAGTGTTGTGGGCCAGCAGGGGGGACAGGGCCAGACTGCTGGGCAGAGGAAGGAAACCGCGGTCCCCGCCATGCTCCAGGAGTCAGGGTGCCTGACAAGTCGTCCCACCCAGCCCGGGAGGCTCCGCTGGGCAGGCGCAGGCCACGCAGGTCCGCCCCACCTCACCACTGTGTTTCCACTGGGGTCCGCATGACGGGCAGATTTAGATATTTGCATTTTAGAGTATCTTTTAAACCAAAAGTCCCTGGAATGCAATGGAACGGACAAGCAGAGGGGTTTGTTCTAAGTGCTCTTCAGCCACACGGGGAACCTTGTCAGCCCCAGGAGAACAGGGAAGATGCCTGTCCACATCTCCACTGCCGGACAGAGTGGACTCTGTCCACCGTCTTCCCTGCCAGCAGACTCGAACCAGCAGCTACTGCATCACGTCGGGCTTCAGAGACTCCTGGAGACGCGGCTTCACTTGGTTAAGCAGGTCGCCAAGCTGCCCCGTTCCGTGAATTTGGAATGGACGAATGTCATGTGTCTGAGGCAGCCCCTGAACTTCTCGTGCCAGTGGCCTCCGCACGAAGCAGAAGACTCCGCGGCCGGCTGTCTCCAGGCTGTGCCCATCCTGGGACACGGCTGTTGATTCTTAGGCCAAAGCCTGACCCAGACCCCTTTTGTGATGGCCTCGAACAGTAGTTACTGAATGCCACTTGGAAGGACGTGGGGTCCATGCTTGTACTCTCGCACAGGAGACTGCCCTTGGCCAGAGTCCCTCCTCAGGGGGGCAGCCCCTCCGATCCAGAGCCTCGGCGCCAGCTGGTGAGAGTGGGTGTCTGGGCAACTCGGGCGGCTCTGTGTCCTGAGCACTGCTTGCACTGGCCGTGCTGGATTCCCATGTGTGGACCTTCTCCAGTGGCCGCTGTCGCAAGCTGCTCCCCCAGCTCCCAGCCCTGCCTGTCCTCTGCTCTCGGGAAAGCTATGCCGCTCAGCCACACACTGTAGGGACAGTCAGGGTGCAGGCAGGCTGGTCCATGGACTCCCCAGAGGTGTCCTTCTGTGTACCCACACAGACCCCACAAGTAGCATCTGAAGCCACCCCTGGACAGCCAGTCCCTTAGGCAACTGTGCCAGTCACACTTGCAACTGACCCTGACTTTCCCTGCATGGAGTCCTGTCCCTCACCCCATCATGAGGCCAGGCTGGGAAATCCCACTCTGGCTCTGGCTCTCGGACACTCGGGTTTTGCCACACCCCACGATGAGGGGCTCTGTGACAACCTTGCATAGGGCTTCCCTCGCCATCACCCTGGCAGGTGCGGGTGTGGGTGACGCTGAACCTCCCAGGACCTTTCTGGAGTAAGCTGTCCCTGGCCAGGAGCCCGAGAGGGGACAAAGAAACCAATGCTCCAGGAGCAGGGCTTGCTGGTGGCTGTGTGCTGGTCACAGCTGCTGAGACGATGGGGGGGGCGGTGCGCCTGGTGCTCAGTAGAGAAATGGCTTCTTCACACCTGTCCGTCCTGGAGTTGTGGACACGAGACAGCCAGTTTTGCTTTTGTTACCTGTTAGAATCCACATTCGTTACTTACTTCAAATGCTCTTGTAGGCTCAGGAAATTCAGAGCACTGGATAAAGATGCACATTTGATTTTCATGTGGTTTGGAGATGAAGGAAGAAAATCCACTGTGTTGATGGCTGAGGCGAAACCCGAGCTGTCGGGCCTGCTGACCAGGAGAGAAGCTTTGTTGGTCGTACCCTTTGTATGGAGGATGGCCAGAAAACCCATTTCGTTCTTGGGAACTTGCTTCGTTGAGCATCTTACTAGTTTTGTGGGTTTGGATTGTTTCTATGTACAGCTGGGGATGAACTGAGGGCCTCCATCTGCTGGAGAAGCCCTCTTCCACTCACTGCCTCCCGGCTCTCCAGTTACTAGTTAAAAAAATCTTCAATAATAAGTCTCAGTGACCATCCTCGTACCAATCTCTTCCTACAATCCTTGATTTTTCTTGGGGGGGGGCACTTGACCACTGAGCCACATCCCCAGCCCTATTTTGTATTTTATTTAGAGACAGGGTCTCACTGAGTTGCTTGGCTCCTCACTTTTGCTGAGACTGGCTTTGAACTTGCATCCTCCTGCCTCAGCCTCCCCAGCTGCTGGGATTACAGGCATGTGCCACTGCGCCCAGTTGATCCCTGATTTTTGTCCTAGCTTACTGTTCCCAGTCCTGCGGCTCTTTAGGGAACTCTCAGGTGATGGTGAGACCGGCACAGGGAAGCCCTGGTGTGTGCCAGGTGCGTGGCAGTTTCTCTCTACCTGCAGTTGGCCGGGTGTCTGCCGAGAACAGTTATCAGACCAGTTTGGATGGTGGGAGGTCCCTAGCAAGGCCCTGACAGGAAGCTGGGGCTGAGTTGGCCCTGTGGGATCAGAGCAGGAAAGACGAGATCGGGTTCCTCGGAGGCGTTCTCCTTCCTGCAGCCCCTATAAGAGGAAGAAAGGGCAGCTGCCCCCCGACACAGTTCTCACTTCCGTCCAGGGCGGTAGGCGCGGGGCCTCCGCCGCAGTGGGCGTTCTTGTTAGGGAGGACCTTGCAGGCCTCCTGGTCCCAAGCACAGGTCACCAGTTCCACTCGGTGGCCCTGGACACAGGTGCCGCTCGACCCCCATTTTTCCCACGGGAAGAAAGGGCCTGGGAAGGACGACGGCCTGCGTCAGGCCCAGGGCCTAGCAGCACAGAGCTGCAGCTGCTGGCGAATCGCTTCTTACAAGTGGAGACGGAATCACAAATCCTAGCTTCCCTCCCATCGCAGAGCAGCAGTCAGCATGCCTGGGCAAGTGGGGGCCCGTCTGCCCAGAGCGCCCCTGAGCCCGGCAGAGCATGCAGGCCGGCAGGAGACGGGACGTAGTTCCCCTCCTGACTGAAGCCCGCAGGTGCACCCAGAAGGCTTCAAACTGACCAGCAAGGACCAGTCGAAGCCACTGTGGGGTGGGGTATGTCCTTCAGTTGGTGATTCTCAGGGATGGTGAGCTGGGGTTCTGGAGGAAGGTCACAACATCCCATAGCAGCGGGCTATACTGACTCTGTCCCCAAGGACTTCCCACTGATGGGTCTGGGAGACGGTCAGTGGAGAGTCCAGCCGCTCATGGAGAGCACACTGTGCCTCCAGCTTCGTAACCTGGGACAAAACTCCAAACAACTCCGTGTTATGACGCCAAGGAAGGTGACCTGGGAAACACGGAGCTCTCGTGATGGTTTGGGGCTCCTTGGAAGCACCCTGAGTAGCCTCACAGACAACATGACAGGGAGACTGACCCCCAGCAAGCATGTTATCCCAGACTGTGCTCACCACGGGCAGAGCAGCGGAAGGTTCCAGAGGCAGCACGTTGCGTACAAGTGTATCTCTTCCCTGGGGCTTCCAGATTAAGGCAGACTTTAATAATTACTCTAATTACTTCTGTTGTGATTTACCTTTGAATCCACGTCAAGCAAACATATAGCAATTATCACACTCCCATGAGTGCACTCGTACTCCTTCCCTCTACACATGTGCTTCAAAACAAGGCCGCAGGGGAGCCCTGCTCCATTCACGGTGCAACACGGGTTCAGGACCCAGTGACGCATCTCCCCTCACTCAGGGCAGAGTGCAGGCTGTTCTGAAAGCCCCAGTGCTCCGGGGAACGGGGTGGGTCTCCCAGGATCCCTACTCTTTCACCCAGTCGCGACAGCTGGTGCACCCTGTGTCTGTGGGCTGAGCTCCAGGTTACCGCTCTTCACCGAGGCTGACGCAAGGGGCATGCGTGTGCTGTGAGCCCAAGGTCGAGACCCAAACTCCCTCTCTGCCCCAGTTTCTCTTCCTTCACACAGGCACCAAGTTTGAAGCAAACATCATTGTGCCTAGGGTGGACCTCAGCATGTCTAGAGCGGACCTCACCACCCCACAGTAGATATCACTGGGTCTAGGGTAGATGTCACCATGTTCAGAATGGATGTCACTATGCCCACAGTGGACATCACCATGTCTAGAGTATGAATGTCACCATACCCCACAATGGATATCACTGGGCCTAGGGTGGACATCACCATGTCTAGAATAGGTGTCACCATGCCCATAGTAGACATCATCACATCTAGGGTGGACATCACCACACCATGGTGAACATCACCATGTCTAGAGTGGACCTCACTGGGTCTAGAGTGGATATCACTGGCCCTAGGGTGGACATCACCATGTCTAGAATGGATGTCACCATGCCCACAGTGGACATCCCTATGTCTAGGGTGGACATCACCATTTCTAGAGTGGACCCCACCACACCTACAGTGGACATCTCTGAGTCTAGAGTGGACATCATAGCAGCCATGGTGGATATCACCATATCTAGGGTAGATGTCACCACCTCTAAAGTGGATGCACTCCACCCAGAGTGAACATCACCATGTCTAGGGTTGTCGTCACCATACCCACAATGGGCATCACTGTGTCTGGAGTGGATGTCACAGTATCTAGAGTGATGTCATTATACCCAAAGTGCACATCCCCATGTCCACGGTGGACATCATGGTGCCGAGGGTGGCCTTCAGAGCTTACGAGCTGCTCGACTGTGCAAGTTCCTGCTTTGGTTAGGGTTAGGGTTAGGGAGCTGGGTCACTCCTTCCCTGACATTCACAGAGCCCGTCGCGCTGAGGCAGGGCAGCTGTGGACCTCACTCAGCCCTGGCCATGTGGCCACGAGATAGAGAGGATGCCGAGCTGGCCCCTGGCTTAGGACTGATGCAGCCAGCCCCTTCCTAGCTCTCCCAAGCTGTACCTGGGGCACCTGGAAGCCTCCCCCTGGAGACTGGGAGGGAGGACAGGGAAGAGCGGGGTCAGTGTGACGGCTCCCGGAGGGCGGAGGAGGAACCTCAGCCTTCTGCAGGGGGCAGCTGAGGGGCGAGGGCTGCCACGCTGGCGCTTCCCTCCCCTGCACGCCACCCTGATGCAGCCCGCTGTGCCCACTCTCAGCCTGAGGGCAAGGACCGAGTGCTGCCCACACCCACATGCACCTCTGTGGGTGCCTATCCAGGCCACCCACTTCTTCCATCTAATGCCACCTGATGCCCTCCTGGAGCTGGAGCGGCCTTAGGTGGGCAGACCAGCCAGCTCCACGCCTGCTCCCCAGCTGCCCCTGGAGTCCTTGGGCCGTGGCGATCGGATCCTCAAAAAACACCCTCAACATGTGACACATCTTAACACAAAACAGCAGACACTTCAACGTGGGACTGACGTCTGCTGACCTGTGGACACAGCCCTTCCTGCACGAAGACCCTGCTCTCCATGACGCATCACCTAAGTTTCCCTGAAGAGAAATGATTCCCTAAAACCATTGTGAATCCTAAGTTCCCATGATTTTACAGTGGCTTCTCCCATCAGTGATTCTGTATTTTAAAAAGCAACTTGAATTTACCTAGGCTTTCCAAGATACTCCATTTAGTTTTCATAGAAAATAAACCAACTCTTTGCTTTTTGCACTCATATTTCACTGGCTAATATTATTTATTTAAATTACAATAACAATTGCGAGTGGCATGAACACAGCTGGAGAAACAGACCTGCCTTGCAGGGGCAGGAGTGTGGCAGCAGCTTCCCAAGAGACGGAGGAGGACTTTCCTGGCTGTCTGGGGAAGGGTCAGTGGCCGAGAGCACGCTTGTCCCCTGCCTGCCATGTCCACACTGTGCTATGTCTGCACTGTGTCCTGGGAACCTGCCTCCCTTTCACCTCCTCCCGCTCAAAGATGGACGGAGGCTGCTGCTGCCTCTCTCCGTGCCCGGAAGTGTGTGGGGCCTCTAGTTTCACTCCCCTCATCCAGTCCCTCACTGACAAGTGCCACCAGACAGCATTGGCTGATTCCAATTCTGGATGCAAACCATGCTGCCAGCGCCAGCCAGATCTTTGACGTGGCATTTTGGGGGAATAACAAGTGTCCCCTCTGGAGTTGGCTGTGCTTACTTGCTGGGGAGAGGTCAAATGGGCCTTGTGGGAGCAAGGCGCAGCTCACTCTGAAGACCCCACGTGCGAGTGTGGGCCGCTGTCTCTGCCCCGCAGGCGCCAGGTGGAGGTGAGTACGCTCTCCTGCACACCCTGCTGCTGGCCGGTGTCACCAGACCCCACCCCTCTCTTTCCTTTCCTTTTATTTTACCGTGGTAAAAGACATAGCATGTAAAATTTGCCATCTTAGCCATTTTTAAGGGTACATTCAGTTCCATTAAGCTCATGCACCACGTTGTGCAACCATTACTGTTCTCTCTTCCCAAACTTCCACCACCCCACAGGAAGCCTGCACCATGGGCCTTATTCTGTCACACCCTGTTCCTGCTCAGCGTGGGTTTTGGTAAGAGAGCTAAGGTTTGCCTATTTGCAAATCCTGATCTAACCATAAATTTAATTAAGAGACAAGTGCTCTCATTCTGCATAAGTTAACAGCAACAACGTCGACTTTTCACGGGCAACTTGAATTAACCCACAACTGCATTGATGAAAAGATCTATTTAGATGATCAAAATCAAGCAATGTTTTGAATGATCTGATAAAAATGGAGTGAGAGTCATACAGGAGACAATTCAAAGCTTAAAGAAACTGCAAATCTATTATCACTTTCTTTGTGTATAAAAGTACAGCCTCATTTTATAACCAAAACCACATTTGACCTGATCCAGCACAGTCAAATAATCTACCCTAAATTCCATCTTAGACTTTCTCAAATCATGCCAGCCCCCTGGGGGGGCCGCACCCTGCTCGGCACTGATCTGTGCTGGGTGGGAGACAGCGCCTGATATCAGAAACTTGTGAGCATCTCATAAACACCATGAGAAAGGTGCACCTTTCCAGTGGCTGGTGCTGACCCAGACCAGCACTGCTCTGGCTGTCTCCAGGTGGGTTTTCAAGATGCTTCAGGCTAGTCTCCGTAAGTGATATCAGACACACACAAACATCTTTAGGAGGTGATATGTACATCTTAAAGAATGATTTCTTTTAACCTGCAAACCGAGTTTTTAAACTATTTCTCATGAAATATAACCCTGTTTCCAGGCGTGTGCATCCGTCAGACTTCAGGAAGGAAAAGGGACGCCCACAGCTTTTGTCTGAGGGGGACACGGAGGTGGCCTCAGACGCGTACAGTACCATAACAGTTAAGCTTCGGCAGCAAGGGGAGGTGCTGGAGGCTGGGAGCAGAAAGTGTCCCCGGGTCTAATCCCACCGACGCGCGGCTCTTTGCTAAAGGTTGTGAGGCCTTGGCCTAATAAGCATAATCTCATTACACTGCAAATAAAAGTTTCCTATTTATCTCCAGATTTCAAATGAATCTAATAAGGCTTATGATACAGTCACCCAATACCCTAATCATATTTCTGCCTATCTAAAAGCAATCAGTAATTGTGTCGCGGCAGAACGTGCTGACAATGGCTCCGACACACAGAGGAGAATGCGAGCCCAGCTGTACTAATTAAATTAAATGCTGGGCTGCTGGAATACATTTGCCGGAGCCGGGAGAGCATGGGTGCAGAATTAATAAGCATTACGGCTTAGAGCGGGAGATGGTATCATAATGGATGTGGGGTTTTGATGTTGAGAGCCCCATTCAGATTCAATGTACCATAATGCGCAGCCCTGACAGCTGCTTAGAGAGGTGCAGAGCCTTGAACAAATTGCGCAGGAACTTTCCTGCTCGGGTGTCCCTGGCCAGGACCATGACATTTGGCACTACCTTTGCAATCCTCGACCCACCCAGGCTGGCTCGGTGGCAGCTTCAGCCCCTGCACTTCCCTTTCTCAGTGTACCCACCCTCATGCCAGGCCCTCTGGCCTCCCCGTCCGGTGGCCACGCTCCTACCCTGGCTTTCAGAGGCATCCCAGGACAGTCATTTTAGGATTGGACGTTTCTGATCCTAAAGGCATTTTCCTGATGCTTCTAGGAGAGCTGGGGCCCACAGGAACCAGCCACACAGCGGTCACCTGTGCTCTGGATCTTTCTGGGCTGCACTGGGCCTCCTGGGTGGGTGGGGACCACCGTCCGTGGCTCAGGCCCAGGCAGCTCTGCCAGCGCAGCACAATCCCCTCATAAATTAGCTGTGCTATCTCTGCGGCTGCAGCGTGAAGCCTCTGTGCCGCCCGGCCAGCCAGGATTCATTATCGTGAGGATTTTGACAGGATATTAAATTCACTAATCCTGAACTAGCCGGGCTGACCCCTCACTGGAACACTGCTGATGTCTGCCGGTGAAACGCTTGCTGTTCTTTCTTCCTTCTTCTTTCCACAGCGATCCCACACGGGTCCCTGTCCCTTCCACCCTGGCTCCCTCTGTGAGCGCAGCCACACTCCACCCTGTCTTCCTCTTCCCGTGTCCAACACCCTGGTCCCTGCAGGAACCCAGCAGGGCAGCCGCACAGGCCCTCTGCGCAGCCGTGTTCACAGGTGCACACACCCCGGGACACAGTGAGGGTGGCTGGGGGCTTGCTCGTTGGGAGTGGCAGGATGCTGGTGGCTTATCTGGGTGAGGCCTTTGGTCAGAGACACACTCACATGCCCATTCGCCCCATCTGTGTGCATTCCTGACAAGCATGCATGCACAGAAACACAGGACGACCCACACATGGCTACACCCACACGCACACGCTCATGCCTACACACATGCACACGTCCACACCCCACACAGATGTAATACCCGCCACATGTCACACACGACTGAACCTGCATGTGCATACTCAAACCCATGCATTTATACACACAGCAGACACCCCACACAAGGACACACACTTGCACCCCCACCTGCATACGTACGTGCACACCCACACATACACAAAACACCGATGTGGTATACACACAGACGGGTGCATGCCTCACACAGAAGTACTTCCTGCACAGGGCACATACAGCCCTGCTGTGCATTTGGTGCTGGGCACACCCGCCCAAGTCACCTGTCACTCAGCCCAGGGCACGCAGCTCCACCCAGGTCCATCTGTGCACACACGGGGCTGTGCACACACGGGGCTGCTGCCTCTGTGTGGTTCTCAATGCCCGCAAATCAGATGCGCACTTATGTTGTGATAGCAACTGCTACTCTGTTTGTCTCTCTGTGAATAAACCCTGCTATATCAGACCCTATGAATGTTTTTAGAAAGTTCTGGTGTCACAGCAGAATTTAGCACCTTGCCCATTCATAAGCTTCCTGTGCTTCAGAAAAACAAAACGTGCCACAGATTTCCACTGACATTCTGCCAGTTTGATCTCTAAATAATTCAGCATTAAAATCTGGTCAGCTCTCATACCTCCCCGAAAAACTCCTGCAAACACAATGCCGATTAAGTTGCTGAAAACAGCAGATCTCCGGTGATACTCACAGATAAAGCTGACCATTAAATCGCCATTTGACATCCCAGGCAGCCGGGGCTGCTGACAGCCCCCAGAGCTTGTAATCTCATTTAACCCCCTCCTATCAGGAGCGGCCCACCCCCTCAGCATAATGCCGCAAATTAGACCCGACCGGGCCACGGGCGAAAGCGGAGCCTCTTTAGCTAAAAGTCAGGCCGCAGTGGGCAGCCCTGACCTTCAGCTGCCCGCTCACCGCTCAGGTCTCCAGGGACGCTGAGACATTTGCTTGGAGAAGGGAGGAGAGGCGTCCAGAGGGGAGGTGGGGCGGAGGCCTGGCCGCAAGGCACTTGGATTTCCCTGGGGGCAAATTACAGAGAATTTTCCTTAGACAATGGAAGAAAATTTCACCTGGGCTTTTTCAAGTCTTTCTTTGGTAATAAAAGATGAACCCTGATGGTTCTGTTCAAACTGCTCAGGCTCAATATTTCTCTTTGCCTGCAGTGCCCTCTGACTCGGAAGCCAGGGGACGCCTCTGTTGGAACACAGAGCTCCCCTCCGGGCCTCCGACGCCTGCATTTTAGATGAGGCCATCTTAGCTGGTGGCTGGAGTGTTCAAAGCCTCGTGGCTGGCATTTGCTGCAGTTCTGTTTTCATACGGAAATCAGCTGCCTCTGGGGTCCCTGACGGGCTGGGACTGTGGTTCCCACCAGCTCCACCTGTTTTGTTCAGAGTGGGCAGGAGAGGAAGGCAGAGGACCAGGGGCCCCAGCACAGACCTTAGAACATTATTGTCACAACACTGAACATGGCTTCTCCAAGCCAGGCAGGGTCACATTCTGGGAAAGCCACACTGCTTCATACCTAACCAAGCCTGCAAACCCAGATTTCACAAAACAACTTCCAGGTATACTCCATCTTGGATAAATCGGCCTTGTTCTGTTTTTACAATCAGTTGTTGGTTTAAAACAGCATCTTCCCCAAATGTAAACTTTTAGTTCTTCATCCTGAATAAAAGTGCTCCGAGGCTACCCGCTGCAGAGGCACAGATGCAGGGTCTGGGGAGCATCCGTGCACCTTGACGTTAGACAGACCCAAACAATGCCGCTCAAAGCTCACGCCTGCTCTCCCTCCTTGCTTGAATTTCAAAATTAAGGGGTGATTGCATAAATCCAAAACTTCTTCAAGTAAAAGTGCCGTTTAGAAGACAGAAGAAGAGACAGAAACACAGAGGGAAACACAGCTCTCCTCCTGCCTCTGGCACTGCTCCCTCTTTGGGAAGTAGTTCAGCAGAAGAAAGAGGGTCTTTTTAAAAGGAGGGAGAGATCAAGATGCTCACGGGGGGAGGAGGCTGTGGGCTCCGGGCGGCTGGCTGCTCCTCTTTGCGGCGCCCACCAGCCTGTCCCCAGCTGTCCCTGTGCCCTGTGCCTCCCGTGACTCACCATTCACGCTTCCAGGGCCACACAGTGGGAAGGAACTCTCCGCACTTCCGGGAGCCTCAGCCCTCGGCGCAGGGGTCGGTACCTGCTGCAGGGCGGCTCGGGGTGCCGCTGACCCACTCAGGTCCTGAGCACCCCCTGGTATTTTCCTCCCTGACGAAGTTAGCTGGAACTGCCAGCAGTGACCACCTCAGTGTTGATTCGACTTCCCGGGGCTGCGGTGGAGCGAGGCCTGCCGGCCGGAGCCTTTCTGCAATGGAGTGGTTTATTTAATTTGTCAGGATAATGGGAGCGGCTGAATGAGAGACAGAGAATGCAGTGTGGTATAAAAGAAACAAAGGCTAAAAGTACCACTATTTTGATTCCCTTTTTAAAATTACTTCCAAAGTGTGGTATCTATTGTGAAGAATAATGCTGAACAAAGCACAGGGTCTTGGCAATATTCACAGAGCTCATTCACCCACAGCCAGCTCTGTCTGTACATTCAGAGGTAGAATGCACTTATAAATGATGTATTGGAAGGGCTGGAGCTCCCATTGTGCTCTCAGTGTAAACAGAAAGGCAGACAGGAGCTGACTGGCATATGGGCAGCGAGGCCACCCTGGACCCAACCATTCCCCAGCTCCGAGAGGGAAGCCCAGCTCAGCACAACCCCACAGGCTGCAAGGCTCGGCCGAGGAGCCCCTCCCCACCCGCCCTGGGCAGGCCCGCTGGGACTTCCAGAAGTTTCACCTGGGAAGCACAGGCGGGGAGCCCACTGTGCACACCCGGGTGGAAGGTGCGTCCAGACCCTGCTGGCCATCTCCCACCCTGAGGACGCCAGTCTCCTCACTGGGGACAGTCCCCACCAGCTTTAGTGAGCAGGTTCATGGTGTCGTTGTGCTGTGTGCAGAGCCAGGGGAGGCTTCTGCTGTCTCGGACCAGCCCTGCGCCAGGGACCCCTCATTGTGCGGTCACTGAGGCTGTGTGGCGGGCTTGGCCTTCCCTGGCCAGCACTGCGTCTCTGTGGATACTTCGGGAGCCTGACAGTCACACCCTAGTCAGTGCCTCCGTGACCCTCTCTTGTTTGGCACTAAGGCATTTCCTTAGCAGACCCACTGCCTTGGTGACCAGGTGCCCTGCCAGTGTCACCGTGGACTTCTCCTTCCCTTGTGGGCCCGAGGTGAAGCACCTGTGAGTGCAGCTTTCTGCTGGCCAGTCTTAGACACTTAGGACAACAGGGGAAGACTGGTTCTGTACCTGTGATTTCTGTCCTGTGATAGGACAGAGACTTGTCCCTTACTGAATGTATTCCTAGGAAGACTCTGGACAGCTCTCCTGCGCTTGCCAGACACTCCCACGGTGATGTGCCTCTGAGGACCCGGCCCTTGGAGACCCTGTTAGAAGGGACACATCTGCAGTGCAGTTGTTCTTCACTGCGTGGAATGACCGCTGGTGAGGGCAGTGTGCCCCTGGGACACCAGACACCGCAGCAGTGCTCAGGGGAGCCTGCGTGGCACCAGCAGGGGTGTGCTGTGTCCTTGTGGCCTGGCAGCCAAAGTCAGCAGGGGTCGCCGGGCACCCGGCCCCTGCCCCCTGCACTCAGGGCGAGTTCACCCAGGCGCCTGCGTCTGAGCTTAACTCTCCGCTCCAACCTAGACTTCAGCAAGGCTCACGCTGAGAGAGCCAGGACGGCAGCTCGAGCTCTGTGAAGTGACGGCAGCACGCGCGTCGCCACCTCCCACCAGAGAGAGGGGCTCCTCAGCTTGGGACCTCCTTCCTCCTGCTGTAGAGCCCTTCCAATGGACCAGGAAACGGGGACCTCCCTTAAGTCCTACAGTCACCTGCTGCTGAGTTTGTACGGTTTAGATTTTGTCCCGGGACAGTTGCAAAACCCCCTGTTCAACTTCTTATTCCCCTTGATGGGATTGGAAGTCACTCCCAGTGCATGGATTCTAAGGTCAAGCACTTTGAATGACTTTGAAGTCAGCATGTAAGCAATTCTGGAGTTTTCTACACAGAGATCTTAGTGCTGAGGTCTTAGTGAAGTGCTCTAAACTTCTACTCAGGTGAATGGAAAAGCTGCACAACTCATTGGTGCATTGGGAGTCCAGTTCTGGCCGTGGTGCAACTGGGGTCTCTCCCGGCTGACCCTCACCTTTGCCTTTAGTAATGGGGTACCAGGGCTGTGAGGGCACAGCTGGGGGCCATAGTTCCACGACTCTGGACAGAAAAGAGCATGAGAATAAACCCTGCTTCTGCGGGTCAGCCGAGTGGAGCTTTGAGGAGTGGCTGCTCCCTCTGTTAAGAGTGCTTCAGCCTCCCGTGCCCGGCCTCCCTCCGGAAGTCTGGTGGCACAGAGCGAGACCCAGGCTGCAGCCTGCAGAGGGCCTGAGTCCTCAGAACCCAACTGAAGTTCAGACACGTGGGCGTTCATACAGATCACCGCAGCCCTGTCCGCGTGGCTAAATTCACAGTTCTGGTTTTATTTGGGAGACCAGAGATTTAGGGGCCATCAAGTTCAATGTCACCATTTAAAGGAAACTGAGCCCCAGAGAGTGTAGACTGCGGGCAGGGGCCACACAACAACAGTGTCTGAAAGTCTTAAAAACCAGTTGGTCTAATATTCCCGTTTTACAGAAGGAAAGGTTGAGATGCAAAGAAGTGAGCCCTTCTTAAACACCAGTGGGTAGACAGATTGGGGTCAGAGCTCAGATCTCTTAAGTCACCCAGGCACTTTGAGTTGTTTGGTATATAGTTAGTGCTCTGCATCCAGGGGTTTCTTACTGATGGACTCAACCAACCAAAGATAAAAATATTTTTTAAAAAGTTTATCTCTGCTGAACATGTAGTCTTTTTTTCTTGTCATTATCCCTGAACACTAGGGTACAACAGCTGTTTGCAGAATATTTACATCCCATCAGGCCTGTGAGACATCTAGGGTGACAGAGGGCATGTGCAGGCAGCAGGCAGACCCCACCTCCCCTTACACAGGGCTGCGCACTCGTAGATCCTACTGTCTGCAGGGACCCTGGAACCACTCACCCCTGGGCGCTGAGGGTCAGCGGTGCAGGGGTTTGTGAAGGGCAGCAGAGAAAGGTGACTTCCAATAAAGGCACAGAGTGGGCGAGGGCCCAGGGGCTCCCCGTGTGGGAGAATTCCCGGGCATTCCTTCCTGGTCACGGAAGTCTCCAGAGCTCAGCAGCTCATGCCGCAGCCACCTTCCTCCCAGGCCCTCCTGCTGGCTCCTGTGGGCTGCCAAGGGCCGCTCAGGCTGCAGGGGTGACAGGTCTGGCCTCTGGCTCCCTTCCTCCCCTCAGAAAGATGTCCATTTTCTAAGCCATCGGAGACTCGACAGACTGCCCTAATCCACAGACACGCAGCTGAGACTTTTTTGAGGACTGACGGGTAAGTGATAGGTGGGCCAGAGGAGATGGTATGGGTGGAGTGTGGCCTGGGGTTAGGAAATGGCCCGGCTCCTCCTCAGATGGGGGGCTTGCCTCTGGCCTGCCCGCCCTCCACACTGCAGGGGCCCGGCGGCTTTGTATATCCCTCACGCTATTGCCCCTCCCCTCCCCCTGTCCTGGATCAGTGTCCAGAGCTGCGTGCCTCAGTGGAGCCCGCCATGACAGTGAACTGGAAATGTGCTCCACTTCAGGAGCAAGGGGCTGTGTGGATTTCTTGATGCCAGTCTGCATTTGGAGGGCAGCAGCCAGGGCTGGCGCTGCTGTATGGACCTCTCCCCTCCCTGCACCCCAGAGCCTTTTGGGCCCCTCTCCCTGCCCGCCACTCGCATCCCAAACCCAACCAGGCAGATGTGGGGGTCACTGAAATTCACACATGCATCATCCAAGAATCCAATGTTTTTGCAGTGAACGCACAAGAGGTAGAATTGAGCTTCCCTCACTCCAATTTTGAAAGTCCTTCAAGAGCTTAAAGAGCTCAATTGTTTTTGCTAGATTTCTTGAGTTTCATTTCCCACTATTGGGTCCTTGTGTGTTTAGATTTTCAAACAAGGCCCTGTGTTTCCCTAGGAAGGGTAACCAGAGGAGGAGGAGGGATGCATTGTGAGCCACCGACCGGCTGCCGCACAGGACCCAGCAGCAAACCCTACCCATCAGCTCTCCAGCCCTCGATTTCTCCAGCTCTTCTTTCTCCTTTTTATTTTTTTCCTGTGCTTTAAAATTCCTTGCAGTCTTCCCTCCTGACTGCACAATATCAAAAGCGCTCTCTCCTAATCCTCTCCTGGCTGCCTCCATTAATCACTTCTTTATTTCACAACTTGGCGTCTTGCCCTCTCGCCCACCAGCGAGAGCCCCTCTCCCTCACCCGCCCACGGAGCTGGGTGTCTCCTTTCTGCTTTGCCGTCTAGCCCTCCTCATTTTATTTTGCTTTTTTAAAAATTCTCCATTTCACTTTCATTTTTTTCCCATCCTCCTAAAAATCAGCTCATTCTCTTGTTGGCACAGGACATATTACCGCGGGCTGGCTCTGTCTGCGGTGCCAGCCGTGGGCTGAGACCTTCCTGGCTCACAGTGGGCACCGTGGCTGTGGGCGCCTGCTGGGTGTCCCTGAGTGCCAGACCCTGTGTTTCTCTCATAGACTCCCTACGGAAGCCTCCGGAATGCCACACAGGAGGGTTGTTGCCAGCCCCACTTTCGCAGGAGCAAAGCCAGCTTTAGCAGCACAAGCCAGAGACTGGGCTGGGATTAGGACCAAGGCCTCCTGTTCCCGCTACGTCCCAGGGGCCACCATTCTGTGGGGCTGAGCCTGTGGACTGAAGCCTCATCCTCCCCTGGTGAGTGCACACAGGGCCACTGAGACCTTCACGCTGCCTGGCTCTGTCCTCCAGGCACTGCCAGCTGCTCTGTGGCCTGGTCAGCTCCCCCTGCCTCATTAGAGGGGCCTGAGCTTCTCAGAGGCCTTGTCCCGTCAAGGGCTTGGTGGGTGCAAGCTCTTGGTCCGTGCTGAGACTGCCCTGGGCTGGGTCAGATTCCTTCTAAGTGACCAGCTTGATGTTCAGTGGAGCAGCGATAGTTAAAATGTGTTATGAAAGGTTTCCAGATGTAAAATAACGTAAGATAATTGATGTTTTATGATTTGTGTTTTTTCTAGGGCCTATTTTAAAACCAACTTCCCAGCTTATTACATAGTCCAGTAAGGAAATTTCTGATACCTATTTATTTAATCGGCCTTTACTGAAATACTAATCCTCCACTTCAGCCTGTGAGTGAGTACCAAGCGGCTGCCCGCATTCCTGCCCCGGCGCCCGCGTCATGAGGCAGAGAAACAGAAGCTGGGTACTGCCGAGGGTGACTGGGACCCTGCACTCAGGAAAGAAGGGAAGGACTGAGGTAAGAGTCCTGCTTCAGCCTCACTCGAAGCCTGAGCCCCTCCTTCCTGCCTGCGGCTCCCAGGTCCATGGGGCGAAGGTCAGAGGGCTTGGGGGGCTCCTCCCTGGGAGGGCTCCAGGGTGACGCAGACCCAGGCCTGCAGCCTTCAGACTCCTTCCTGCCCCCACTGCCTCCCTTGGCTCCCTTTCCACCAAGAGCTGCCTTCTGCCCAAGGGAGCCAGTGGCATGGTGGGGCCGCAGGTCTCAGGTATCCAAGGCCTGACATGGTAAGGGTCGTGCTGTCAAAAGCCTCACTCACAAGCTTAAGTTCCCAGCAAAATGGAGCAGGAAGCACAGACCTCTCCCATCCTGTCTGGCACATGCAGCCTCCCTGCCATCCCACAGCCATTCACCCAGCCATCCCACCAGCCATCCCACCAGCCATCCACCCAGTCATCCCACAGCCATCCGACCAGACATTCACCAGTCATCCCAACAGGCATCCCACCAGCCATCCACCAGCCATCCACCAGCCATCCACCAGCCATTCCACCAGCCATCCACCAGCCATCCAACTAATCATCCCACCAGCCATCCACCTAGCCATCCTACCAGCCATCCCACCAGCCATCCAACAGCATTCACCCAGCCATCCCATCAGCCATCCCACCAGCCATCCACCCAGTCATCCACCCAGTCATCCCACCAGCCATCCAACAGCATTCACCCAGCCATCCCATCAGCCATCCCACCAGCCATCCACCCAGTCATCCACCCAGTCATCCACCCAGTCATCCAACAGCATTCACCCAGCCATCCCACCAGGCATCCCACCAGCCATCCACCTAGCCATCCTACCAGCCATCCACCCAGCCATGCAACAGCATTCACCTAGATATCCCACCAGCCATCCCACCAGCCATCCACCCAGTCATCCCACCAGCCATCCACCAGCCATCCACCAGCCATTCACCAGCCATCCACCAGCCATCCACCAGCCATCCACCAGCCATCCACCCAGCCATCCACCAGCCATCCACCAGCCATCCACCAGCCCTTCCGTGGAAGCCCTGGGTTTCCTGTTGCTGCAGTTCTTCCTTCTCCCAAACCCCTCTGCTGGGACTGGGCACCTTTCTCTTAGAAATGTGCACACAAGTCCCCCGACTTCTTCTCATGGCTCCTGTGCATTTCTTTCCAGGGCTGAGTAATATTCCAGTGTAATCCCTTCCTGCTGAATGGCCTCCTTGAGCAGGTCCGCCTTGGGCAGTGGTGAGTAGAGCTGCCAGGGTGTGTGGGGGGAGGGGGTGGATATAAGTCCTCAACTCACTTGGTAAAATACCAAGCATGTGATGCCTGGATTGAAAGGAACATAGCTTTGATAAATAGTGTGAAACAAAAGATATTACTAAGGTTCCTTTTTCTTTTAGGTTTTCTTGAAGAGGTTGTGACTAGAAACCCCTGCCTGTAGTCACATTGTGTCCCTACCAACAGTGCTGGTTGGGCCACCCAGGAACCCCGTGGCAAGACGATGGTGACCCAGCCCTGGCAATCCTATCCCATCACCAGCAACTACCCCTCAGAGAAGGAGAGGCCACACCTGTTGCTCCTGTGAGATTCTAGAGCTGCTGACAGGTCCCGGGTTCCAGGGAAGTCCTGGAAAGGCTTAGCTTCACGCTTTCCTCAATTGGTACGTTGGGGGTTTAAAGAGAATTTGAATCAGATTGAAAACAGACAGGTCTTGGTGAAGTCTGCACAGGTGAGCTTGGTGGGTGACACAGAGCCCCGAGCCGACGCCTGGCCACCCTCCCCTCCCTGCTACTCCGGGCTGTTCTCTCTAGGATGGGGACATGTGGGTGGCCGTAACACACAACCATGTCTCCGCCTTCATGGCAGGGCAGGGCAACTGACTCCGTTGAGCTGGAACCTAGAGAAGCCACGTCACAGGTGGGCAGGGCCATTGTGGGCCCTAGGCTGAGTGGCCCTGGAGGGGGATGCCCACAGGGGTCCACAGCAGGAGCCAGCAGGACAAAGATGCACCATCTAAGAGGATGACTTCCGATTCAGGGTCTGGAACACCTGTGCAGGTTCCCTGCCAGGACATCAGCTGTGCCATCTCCCGTGGGCCAGAACCGCTTGGCCAGCGTTCCCTCAGGGCCCAAGGGCCTAGGAGAGTGCACCCGTTTGAGCCGTGAGGAAGGAGGGCCCAGGTAGCACCAGGGGATGGAGGCGCTCCCTGAGTGCCTGGCCCGCGGGTCCAGGGGCCCTCCAGGCTCCGAGGTAGCCCAGTGGTGGACCGGGAGTGGGGCAGCAGGGCCAGCAGTTGGTGAGCTTGCTCTGGAGCCAGTGCCACCTGTGCAGACCTTCACTCTGCTCAATAGCTGCGTGATCACAGTGAAGCTGCTCTGCTTCCCCGGGCTCCTCCTCTGTGATGGGCCCCAAGGCTGAGGTGGCCGGCCTGGAGAAGACCCTCATGGAGAGGAACCCTGTCTGAATCAGGAAGCCTGTGTCCCCTGTGAACCATTCCACAGCGTCCTGTTCCTCCCAGAGGCCCGCCAAGCCTGCTGCCCGCCTGCAGCCCACCTTCCGGGCCCAGGAGTGAGGCCTCCCACCTCCCGTACCCCGTCACACAGCCGGGACCGCCTAAGCTTTTCAGCAACACAGGGATGCTGCCGACCACCCTGAATGCACAGAATGACCCCACAACAAAGAATCATCCTGCTGAAGACGTGGAGTGCTGAGACTGCGACGCCTGGTCATGCCAGGCAGGTGCCCTTACAGAACTCGAGCCTCAAGGTGGTGGAGGGGGTGCTCCACACACCCAGGCTGTCTCCAGATGGGTGGACATTTGACTGTGTGCCCAGGGTCACCACCAGTGTCTGCTGGGCCCCTGCTGGTCCTCCAAGGCTCTGAGATGCACGACCAGGTACAGCACCGTTTACAGCTGGATGTAATTGTGAGGGTCCCTTCTGCTCACTATCAAACATTGAAATCTGCTGCCTCCGTTAACATATTTTAATGCTTATTCCCATGATTCATTCACCTCAAACTTCTCATCTCTTATGAATAAGTTCATCATTTTCTCTCACATTTTGTCACAAAAATAAGGATTTTAGCTTGTTTGAAATCTCACGTTCCCCTTGACTCCCTGTGCGGCAGATCGTGAACTGGCAGATCGTGCAGAGGAGGACGGGCTGGCCTGCCTCACAGTCAGATTGCTTAGGAGGATAGTTCCTTTATTTGCAGGAATCACCAACAGCACGCTGCTCCCATAAGGGAGATGGCTGTGGAGCCCAGCCAGGATGGATGCCAGAGGGCAGGGAGCAGGGGCCACTGCCTCTGCTGAGCTTCGGTGCTCGGTGGAATTCAGAAAATCTGATTTAAAATAAAAATTTAAAAAATCTCTGTTGCAAACAGAGATTTCATTTAGTTTTCAGGGGAGAAAACCCATTTAAAAATACATGAAAGCAAAAGCTTGAAACTAATTTATATGTTTGCTGTCTTTGGGTCGTTTTCACTGTATGAATAAAGGAAAGAGGTAAATTAAAGTTATCCCAGGATATTACTTGTGAGAGGGTAAAGTATGTTCTAATGGGCAGATTAATTCTGTGGGGAAATAACGTTAAATCTTTCTGAAGCCTTGAAGTTTCTCGAAAGCGTTCTTGCTGTGTTCCTGCGTTGCAACAAATGCAACCATCAGGCTGGAGAACCTGGCATCTTAAATAGCTGTGCACTTAAGCCCTGTCAATTTGATCTTCCAAGGTTAATTGATTATTTCAACAAGCATTCGTGCCAGAAAAGACCTGAGTGCTTACATCTTTTCATTAATTCACGCTGTTTGGTGAGAGGTGAAAAGCAAGCAGGGGCGGCTGGCTTAACTCCTCGCTGCCCAGCCTCGCCAGAGGACGGTCTGGGCTCACCTGGCACCTTCCGCCCTCGGCTGTGTGTTGGGCATGGTTCTGTGGGAGAGGAGGCTCTCGGGTCTAGTCCAGCGCCTTCTGCACACCTTCCCTGGCCTGGTGGCCAGACACGCACACTGGACAAAGCAGGGCTGGGCTTCCTGGAAGAGCTGAGTGCCCAGCCGTCATGGGTCGGTCGTCAGTATCAGCTCTTCAGAGGCACCGCCAGGGTGGACACCGCAGCCCATTGCTGGATGTTAGGACCTGGCCCAAACTCAGGCCATCATCTATAGGTCTGGAAATTGGGCAGGCGTCAATGTGTCTTCTCCAAGGACAAAAGGAGGCCTCAAGCCCCCCCGCAAGGCGGAGGCCTGGGCTGAGCCCCAGCAGGGCAGGGAGGGCCCTCTCACTCCCAGACTCCCCATGAACACAGCCTCGGTCGCTGCCCCACCTTTCGCAGCCAGCCCTCAGGAGCAAATGCTCTCCCCTCTTGGCAGTCGCCGGGCCACCACCTGCCCAGCTGCTGTGGCCTCTGGCCAGCTGGGTCCAACACTGTGAGCTTCCTTCTGGGTGGCCAGCCCTGTCTCCAGAGGCAGGAGGACAGGAGGAAGCTGCCAGGGAGACTCTCTGATGCCCAATCCTCTGCTCGGCTGTGCCTGAGTCCAGGGTGCCTGCCAGCTGACCTCTCGCTGTCCTTTCCACATGAAAGCAGACTGGGGCAAGAGGGTCACAAGTGCAGACAGTGTTGCTGACCATTCCCACACCACGGCTCATGTTTTGTTCCCTTTCTTTTCCTCTTCAAAAAAGGGGAAAAGGTCAAAATCATGAGAAGCAATCCAGTCCCCTCCAAATTAAAACGTGTGTAAATTAAACACATAGGAAGTGCTCAATATGTGGCAAATTGGTACAGAAAATACGGAGGCCCGTGCAGCCTCAGAGGCTGCCTGCACATGGGACGTGACAGGTATTATTGCCCTCTGCAGAATTATTTGAGCCCGGCAGGAACTCCCAGTGTCAGGAAGTGTCAGGGCCCTGTTATTAGACAAGTGTAATTAGGATTACCCCGCTGCTCCCAACAAGTATTTAATTAACTCCGAGGCAGGGTAATTAGCCTCAGATTGGGCTGATTTCCTCCTCACCTTCTGTTGACACTTGGCCCGTGCGCAGCATCACGCGTTGCTGACAGTGTAATGGATAGCGTCGTGGAGCCCGGCATCGGGACAGCGCCTGAGCACACAGCCAGGCTGGGGGGGACAGAGACGGTCACCATGCCCACGGCTGGGTGTCGCTCAAGGGCAGCCCGGCCTTCATGGCTGTGCGCAAAGACTATGATGGGAAGATGCCAGCCGGACACCTGCCTTGCTCTGCCCACAGCTCACCCTGGAGCACCTCCTACACAAGCAGCCAGGACGCATGTGTCCAAACAGTCCCAAGCAACCCGGGGCCTGGAGTCGCTCTGGCCAGCCCAGCTTGTGGCTGAGGGCTGTGCCCAGCCACAGGCAACCCCAGAACCCTCCCCTGCCGACTGGCACTGCCACAGAGACACGGGGCTTGGTACTCTACCCCCAGGACCAGGGCACTGCCAGGGGACAGGGGGCTTGGTGCTCTACCACCAGGACCAGGGCACTGCCAGGGGACAGGGGGCTCAGTACTCTACCACCAGGACCAGGGCACTGCCAGGGGACAGGGGGCTTGGTACTCTACCACCAGGACCAGGGCACTGCCAGGGGGACAGGGGGCTCGGTACTCTACCCCCAGGACCAGGGCACTGCCAGGGAAATAGGGGGCTTGGTACTCTACCCCCAGGACCAGGGCACTGCCAGGGGACAGGGGGCTCGGTATTCTACCCCCAGGACCAGGGCACTGCCAGGGGACAGGGGGCTCGGTACTCTACCACCAGGACCAGGGCACTGCCAGGGGACAGGGGGCTTGGTACTCTACCACCAGGACCAGGGCACTGCCAGGGGACATGGGGCTTGGTGCTCTACCCCCAGGACCAGGGCACTGCCAGGCGACAGGGGGCTCAGTACTCTACCCCCAGGACCAGGGCACTGCCAGGGGACAGGGGGCTCAGTACTCTACCACCAGGAACAGGGCACTGCCAGGCGACAGGGGGCTCAGTACTCTACCACCAGGACCAGGGCACTACCAGGGGACAGGGGGCTCAGTACTCTACCACCAGGACCAGGGCACTGCCAGGGGGACAGGGGGCTCGGTACTCTACCTCCAGGACCAGGGCACTGCCAGGGGACAGGGGGCTTGGTACTCTACCACCAGGACCAGGGCACTGCCAGGGGACAGGGGGCTTGGTGCTCTACCCCCAGGACCAGGGCACTGCCAGGGGACAGGGGGCTTGGTGCTCTACCACCAGGAACAGGGCACTGCCAGGGGACAGGGGGCTTGGTGCTCTACCACCAGGAGCAGGGCACTGCCAGGGGACAGGGGGCTCAGTACTCTACCACCAGGACCAGGGCACTGCCAGGGGACAGGGGGCTCAGTACTCTACCACCAGGACCAGGGCACTGCCAGGGGACAGGGGGCTTGGTAATCTACCACCAGGACCAGGGCACTGCCAGGGGACAGGGGGCCTGGTACTCTACCACCAGGACCAGGGCACTGCCAGGGGACAGGGGGCTTGGTGCTCTACCCCCAGGACCAGGGCACTGCCAGGGGACAGGGGGCTTGGTGCTCTACCACCAGGACCAGGGCACTGCCAGGGGACAGGGGGCTCGGTACTCTACCACCAGGACCAGGGCACTGCCAGGGGACAGGGGGCTCGGTACTCTACCACCAGGACCAGGGCACTGCCAGGGGACAGGGGGCTCGGTGCTCTACCGCCAGGACCAGGGCACTGCCAGGGGACAGGGGGCTCAGTACTCTACCCCCAGGACCAGGGCACTGCCAGGGGACAGGGGGCTCGGTACTCTACCACCAGGACCAGGGCACTGCCAGGGGACAGGGGGCTTGGTGCTCTACCCCCAGGACCAGGGCACTGCCAGGGGACAGGGGGCTTGGTACTCTACCACCAGGACCAGGGCACTGCCAGGGGACAGGGGGCTTGGTGCTCTACCACCAGGACCAGGGCACTGCCAGGGGACAGGGGGCTTGGTACTCTACCCCCAGGACCAGGGCACTGCCAGGGGGACAGGGGGCTTGGTGCTCTACCACCAGGACCAGGGCACTGCCAGGGGACAGGGGGCTTGGTACTCTACCCCCAGGACCAGGGCACTGCCAGGGGGACAGGGGGCTTGGTACTCTACCACCAGGACCAGGGCACTGCCAGGGGACAGGGGGCTTGGTACTCTACCACCAGGACCAGGGCACTGCCAGGGGACAGGGGGCTTGGTACTCTACCACCAGGACCAGGGCACTGCCAGGGAACAGGGGGCTTGGTACTCTACCACCAGGACCAGGGCACTGCCAGGAGACAGGGGGCTTGGTACTCTACCCCCAGGACCAGGACACTGCCAGGGGACAGGGGGCTTGGTACTCTACCACCAGGACCAGGGCACTGCCAGGCGACAGGGGGCTCAGTACTCTACCACCAGGACCAGGGCACTGCCAGGGGGACAGGGGGCTCAGTACTCTACCACCAGGACCAGGGCACTGCCAGGGGACAGGGGTCTCAGTACTCTACCACAAGGACCAGGGCACTGCCAGGGGACAGGGGGCTCAGTACTCTACCACCAGGACCAGGGCACTGCCAGGGGTCGGGGGCTCAGTACTCTACCACCAGGACCAGGGCACTGCCAGGGGACAGGGGGCTCAGTACTCTACCACCAGGACCAGGGCACTGTCAGGGGACAGGGGTCTCAGTACTCTACCCCCAGGACCAGGGCACTGCCAGGGGGACAGGGGGCTCAGTACTCTACCACCAGGACCAGGGCACTGCCAGGGGACAGGGGGCTCAGTACTCTACCACCAGGACCAGGGCACTGCCAGGGGACAGGGGGCTTGGTACTCTACCCCCAGGACCAGGGCACTGCCAGGGGACAGGGGGCTCGATACTCTACCACCAGGAACAGGGCACTGCCAGGCGACAGGGGGCTTGGTACTCTACCACCAGGACCAGGGCACTGCCAGGGGACAGGGGGCTTGGTACTCTACCACCAGGACCAGGGCACTGCCAGGGGGACAGGGGGCTTGGTAATCTACCACCAGGACCAGGGCACTGCCAGGGGACAGGGGGCTTGGTAATCTACCACCAGGACCAGGGCACTGCCAGGGGGACAGGGGGCTCAGTACTCTACCACCAGGACCAGGGCACTGCCAGGGGACAGGGGGCTTGGTACTCTACCCCCAGGACCAGGGCACTGCCAGGGGACAGGGGGCTCGATACTCTACCACCAGGAACAGGGCACTGCCAGGGACAGGGGGCTTGGTACTCTACCACCAGGACCAGGGCACTGCCAGGGGACAGGGGGCTTGGTACTCTACCACCAGGACCAGGGCACTGCCAGGGGACAGGGGGCTTGGTACTCTACCACCAGGACTAGGGCACTGCCAGGGGACAGGGGGCTTGGTACTCTACCACCAGGACTAGGGCACTGCCAGGGGACAGGGGGCTTGGTAATCTACCACCAGGACCAGGGCACTGCCAGGGGGACAGGGGGCTCAGTACTCTACCACCAGGACCAGGGCACTGCCAGGGGACAGGGGGCTCAGTACTCTAACACCAGGAACAGGGCACTGCCAGGGGACAGGGGGCTTGGTGCTCTACCCCCAGGACCAGGGCACTGCCAGGGGACAGGGGGCTCAGTACTCTACCACCAGGACCAGGGCACTGCCAGGGGACAGGGGCTTGGTACTCCAACACGAGGACCATCTCGTGGCCGGGGCAGCGTTCTGGCAGGAGTTGCGCACGCCCCCTTGGAGCGAGGAAGCCTGGCAGCACTAGCTGTGTGGGAAGGCCCGTGTCTCACACCCATGCCGGGAGCGGAAACCCGGAGTCCCAGCCTGGGCTGCATGGTGCCGTGGACCTGCCCAGTCCACCTGCTGGTTAACAGGGACACCACTGATCAAGAAGCTAACAGGTGGACCCTGCAGAAAGGACTCCACAGCAGCTCCGAGGCACGTCCAGGGGCCTCAGGGTCGGGCTCCGCTCCTGGAAGCCGAGCGCCTTCATTTGGAGGACTCCGACTCCGTTGTGTGCCGCGTGGCTCCCAGTCGCTGACCGGCTGTCCGCACTCCATGCTGTGCTCTGGCTCTGGCACAAGCAGGGCCGTGAAGAGCTGAACAGGAGAGTGTGCGACGTGCGGCTCCCTGCGTCCCAACAGAAGGGCACCGTCTTCAGGTGCCTGTCAACAAACAGGTTGGTAGCGATAAAGTCCTCCAGGCGCGAGACTGCCCCGCTGGTACCCAAGCTGGCCACCGAGAGCTGCAGCGTGAAGCGGGGTCCTGTCCCCTCCTTTCCCTGCTCTTGGTTCGTGACTGCTGTGTCCAGCCTCGTTCCTCTCCAGTCTGTTCTTCCTGATTTGCCAGATCCACCATTTTTGTGGTTGGGTGGCAGCATGTGTCCCAGGCTCCCTGTTGAGCTCCTGTGCGTCAGCTCCTTGGAGTTCCCTGGCTCCTAGGAATGTCACGCTCTCGGCCTCCAGCCTCACGTTCGGTCCCCTGTGGGAGCCCGTCTCAGGCATGACCCTACTTCCGCAGGGTCACACGAGTAGGTGCTGGCGTTAGGGCTCCCACGTCCCAGCAGGAGCTGGGTCTGCCACGGCTGCAGGGTGGAATAAGGCCCGCGCCTGCCTGAGTGAATGGACTGCAGAGCAGCTCAGAGGCATGTCCAGGAGCCTCAGGGTCAGGCTCAGACTCCTGCCCCGTGTCTTCACAGGGTGCTGCCTGCCTGCAGGAGCAGGCTGGTCCTGCCTCCTCGCGTGGTCCGTCTGCATTTCCCGCGGGCTGCAGTAGGATGCCTCCAGGATGACAGCTGCGCATTATTTCAAATAGAAGCTTTCCGTAGCATGGATTCCTTTTTGCTGTTAAAGAAGTGCCGACTGTGCTCTCAAAATGCTGAGGTACGCAGACCTGTTGACCCTGGGCCTCCCCAGGGGACGGGCACCCCTGCAGCTGAGTGGGCAATCGCCCCTGCAGTGGGCACCAGCGGGCCACCCCTGAGCCCGCCTAGAGGACTCTCGGGAGCAGCTCCAGGACCTGACGCAGGGTGCACTGCGGGCAGGCGTGGGGTCACTTCCACGAAGCCCCCCTAGCTCTGAGTGGGAGGAGCAGCCCTGCAAACCCCACAGAAGGCGATGATGAGCCCATGGTCAAAGGGGCCCCATGGCCAATGGCAAGAAGACGCTTTTCCTCTCGCCTCTCATTTGTCCTCTCACAGGAAAGCCCACTCCACAGGTTGTTCTGATGGCCGCTGGACCTCCCTGCACTCCTCAGCAGGAGCGATGGCTGGACATCTGTGTCCTGGTGAGTCCTGTGGGGTGTGAGAGGGACGCCGCCACCTGACTGGCTCCTGTGTCCTCTCTGCTGTGCTAGGTGACACCTCAGCACTGCTACCGCATCCTCCCTCCTGTCAGAGCTCCAGGACAGGCAGCCTGCGCGGTGACTGGCAGGTCCTCATGGGGAAGCCGTGACGCTGTTGGGGGAGGAACTTTGTGACACAGAAGAGGACAGGGAAGCGCCAACAGGAAACGTAGGACACGTCCTGACATTTGAGGCCACGGCTCTCGGTCACTGGCACAGCCAACAGCTCCTCAGCCGAGGCCACTGCTGGCTGAGAAGTGGCGACTGGTCAGCTCCGGCTGGACTCTGTGGCTCTGAGTGGGCGTCCAGAGCACATGCCGTGGCGTGTCCCCAGAGCCTCTGAGCAATGCCTAGGAGCAGATAAACCCCCGGCTGCTGTGCCGGGCTCCCAGCGGGGGCTGAGCAGGCTGCCACTTCCATCACACAGGAAGCTGCGGGCGCTGCGGCCCTGTGCCCGGGGCTGGTGGCAAGTGATCTCAGAAGACAGTGGATGGAAGCCGGCTCCCTGCCAGCGGGAGGAGGGACAGCCACGGAGAGGACAGGCTGGACTTTGTGGCCATCTTCCTGTGCCCACTGTGCTGCCTTCTGACCAACTCTGTGGGCACGTGGGTGGCCTGTGGGCTGGTGGGTGGTGGAAAGAAGTGGGAAGGCCAGCTGCCTCCTGTTGGGCCACGGGCAGCTGAGGGCATGAGGATCAGTCTCCTGCATCCGCAGCCCTCGGGGTGGTGGAGAGCGAATCTCACACTCACCACTCACACCTCCACTGCACGCCTGGGACCTGTGAGGGGCTCACCCTGGGGGATGCAGTGAGGACAGTGCTTGTCAGTTGAACCCCTGGATGCAGGTTCGTGGTCAGGCCTGGTTTCCCTGCTGGACAGTAGCCAGCAGCAGGGCCGGCGCTACCGCTCCTGTTTTGGATACGGAGGGTTTTGGCAGCGAAAAGCCTAAAGCCTAAGATAAAGACCCAGTGTTGGGACTCACGTGCTGCCTCACACCCAGGACAGGTCCCAGGCTTCCTCTTCTCAGCCTCCCCCTCCCTCCTCTCCTCTGTGGCCGGTGCCCTGGTCCCTGTGTGCCTCTGGCTCTTGGTGCCCTTCTCACCTAAGCTGCCTTCGGGGGGCTTCCATGGCTCACTTGGTCTCCCCGTCCTCCCTCTTCAGTAGCATATGCAGCCACAGGCCGGAGCTGCTAGGTGCACTCCCAGATCAGCTCTTTGTCCCTTGGACACCACGATGGGGCTGACTGGCCCCAGTTACACAGGTAAGGATGAAGGCTCCGAGTGAGGAGTGTGTGCCCAAGTCACCCAGGTGGGAAGAGGTGCCACGGAGCCACCTAGGTGGCTGGATGCCCCGCCCCCTGGAGGTTCTCCAGAGTCCCACTGCCTGGGAGGACCCAGTCCAGACAGCTCCCAGCCCAGGGCACACATCCAGCTGCCCAGGGATGCCCAGGGATGCTTGAGCTTCCTGCAGCACCAGATCGGAAAGTCCAGACAGTCTCTGGACATGCTGCTCCCACCCAGTGACTTCCGTCACCTGCCATTTGTGATTTTGCGTTTGGCAAAGTATTTTGAAGACAATCAGAAGCCTCATGTCATTTCAGACATCATCGTCACACTTCTCATCTGAATGAAAGTTCCTTGGTCCGAGGTAAGTGGAAGGACGTGGTTTGGCCTGGGCAGCGGGGGGGCAGATGCTGAGGGGGTGCACGTGTGTGGGGTGCATGGGGTGTGTGTACATGTAAGTCTTCTGTTGCTCTTGTAATAGTGAAAGAAAATTAAAATTAGAATGGGCTACCTTAAAATCCATCAAGAATAGGATGTTAGTCAGTTTTTTGTTGTTGTGAACAAAAGAACTGAAAAGACCAACTTTGAGGAGAAAAAGTCTATTTGGCTCACAGTTTCAGAGGTCCCTTCCATGGTCAGCTGGCTCCATGGCTCTGGCCCTGAGGTGGACCGTCCTGGTGGAAGGGCAGGGTGGAGGGAGGCAGCTCAGGACATGGGGTCAGGAAGGAAGCGAGAAAGTGAAAGACGGGGGTGGGGAAGGGCCACAGGGAAGATGCACCCTTCTAGGGGATGTTCCCAGTGACCCATCTCCTCCAGCCACACCCCATCGGCCCACGCACTCAGTCCATATGAGCTAGGATGGACTCACCAGATTACAGCTCTTGTAGTCCAGTCAGTCCACCTCTGAATATTCCTGCAGAAACACAGGAGCTTTGGGGGACACTTCACGTCCAGACCACAAGAGACGATTTGTCCATAAACGGTGGCAGCCCTGTGGAATCCAGGGGGTTCCTGGGCAGAGTTAGGAGAATGAGATGGCCTGTGTGGGCTGACGTGGGGAAGACACCTCTGCCAAGGAGAACCACAGGAGAGCGATCCATGTGGAGTCTCGGGTAGACCTTGCTCTATGCTTCGGAGCCAGAGCATATGCTATCACGTGTGCTAGTACCATGCAAAGTGACCCTCCACCCAACCGCAGGGTCCCAGGGTTCAGTGACCTTTAAAGTGAGTTGCAAAACCATGGAATGCTTTCTTACCATCCGTTCTCATGTATGGCAAAAGGAAAAACAGACATTTTTTTTCTAATATTCAATGTTGACTTAGCACACTGCAGGTTGGAGTGACAGAAGAGGAGAAACCAAGCGTCGTGGTCCTTGGCGAACAGGTGTGTGCGTGCCGTTTCCTGCCGTACGGAGGGATAGAGAGGATGGGCCTATTTTCCACGCCCTGGAGGGCTTCATCCTCTGCATGTTCAATGTTGGGGGACACTCGGGGGTTCCCTCACTACCTACCCAGCGGTCAACTCTTCCCTCACCTCCGCGGAGACGTTGCATTCACTAAATTCTGGCCACGCGTCAGGAGCTCCCCACAGCAGCCACCACACTCCCCAGGGACTTTCTCCTAACCCTGCCTCCCTCAGTCTGGACTCCACCTCCGGGTCACTGCTTTATGTCTCCTTGCACACTTCTGTCCCAGCTGCCCATTTGCTTTTTGAGAATCCATTTTGTAAAGTGTCAGTGGGGACGCTTCTCTCTGGGGGACGAGGGGCAATACAACCCTGGCCTTCGCCATCTGTGTGCAAGACAGCGACAGGCAGGTTTGTCATGGGCCATGACGGGCACCTGTCATTTTTGACAGGAGAGCCAGCAGGGACTTTGCATTTCATGCAGTTCTTTGCAGGTGACAGATGATAACAACTGGAGTGAACTGTGTCGCTGGAGACGGGGTGTCCAGTTAAGCTGGGGGTGAATGAGGTTTGTCCACAGCAGCCTCACGCCCAGATCATCACGCAGAGCAGTGCACAGTTACGTGGCACACAAGAGCAAGTGAGAGCCAGAGGCTGGAGTTCATTTTTATTTCCTACTACAATTGCTTTTTTTTTTTTTACCCTAAACATTTCTATTGCTTTTTTAGTTTTGCTTTGTAACAATTCTGTACTGTCGTCAGAATAAGCCCTACCAATGGCCATATATAAAGAAATTTTCCCCAAAGTTTCTTTTTTACTGGTTCTCAAAAGAAAAAGAAAGCAGAGTTAACACTTGGACCACCAGAAAATCCAAACGAGCAGCACATTCACACTGCCCTTTCTGTGACAGGCCTTTGTGCACACAGGCCCGAGCATGCCGTGTGCCAGGGAGCTGTGCCCAGAGAGCTGGGCCCTGGCAGGGTGGCGGGAACTCCTGCAGCAGAGGAAGGCTGCACCTGCCCATCAGCCCACCTCTCACCACAGCCTCACCCGCCTACACGGCCATGTACTTAATCTTCTTGAAACTGACTCCAAATTGGCTCACTTTTTGGTACTTTTTTGAGCAACAAGACTCATGAAATCATTGGTTTGATGTGCTGTTCTCAGTTTTTTTTTCCTATTTCAGATGAGAACAAATCCATAATCATTAAAATAAATGTGCTCCTTTAAGTTCGGCTAACCCCCTCCCACATCGGTGTAGTGGAGATACAGCGGCAGGGCAGAGGCCAGGCGGGCCTGCTGGGGCTCCCAAGTGCCCAGGCTGGGCGTCCTGGCTGGGGTCACCAGCCACGGAGGCTGAGGGCCCAGGACGTCTTGGCACAGGGCAAGGCCTGAGCTGCCCGGCTCAGGGGCTGCATCTTGGCAGCAAGCCCTAAGGAACAGAGGTGCTTGGGAGGTGGGAGACTCAGGTCAGTTTTAGACTTTCCTCTATTAGCACCGTTAACTCAGCGCACCGTTAACCGTTCCTGAGAAGTGCTGTTGGAAGTCTGTGTGGGGTGTGAGAGAACACACGCTGCCCTTGGCAACGCAGGACAGGAAGCTAGTCGCTGTCTGCTGAGGCTGGAATCCCAGCTCTGCAAGTCACCCCAATGCCAGCTCTTACCACACAACGCTGAGGGGGCTCAGGTCAGAAGAAGGAGGTACTGGTTTGAACTCCTGATTTTCCTTTACACCCAAAACAAACAAGAAACAAGAACAACACAAAAAACACCAAAACCCAAACCAAACATGGCTCCTGCAATGACTACGACCCAAGCTTTGCCTCAGAGTCTCACTCCTCCGAACGTGCCCAGGACCGCATCCTGGCATTCCCGGAGCTTGTCAGAGAGCCTCTGGGCTGCCCAGGCCTGCTGCAGCAGAATCTGCACTGCAACAGCATGCCAGCGGTGGCTCTTGCACACTCAGGTTCAAAAACACTCCTCTAAAATGCTCTAGAGACAAGAAACCAGGAAGGAGGAAGACCAACGGGATGCACAGCAAAGCATGGAAACTGCTGGCTGCAGCTCCCTGGCTCTTGCCCTGCGGATTCGTGAGGGTGAAGGTTCACACCCAACAGCCGCATGCCGGTTTCTCATTGGTCCTCCTGCTCAGTCAACTCCCCCAAGAACAGCAAACCCTCCTCCGCCCCGTGGGAGCCCGGCTCACGCAGGCTGCACACAAGGCACCAAGTGATTCATGCATACCGATCCCTGTATCCACTGGTCAGGTTCTCGCCCTGACCCTGGAAGGCAAGGGACCTCAGAAGTACCGACTCCAAGGTGCCATGGCATTCCACCTGACCACTGCACAGGGGGGCGCCAGGGGCCGCGGAGAGGAGCATACAGGCCAAGAGGAGAGGCTGTTGGGAGCTAAGGCTGGCAGTGCAGAGGGAGCTGCTGCTCAGAACAAGCCTGTGTGCCACCACCAGCTGGCCCGGAACACACAGCAGGTCCTCGAAGCACTCAGCTTGGGAATTCCGATTTGATTTATGGAATTGAGAAAAGCTCAGAATTTAGTTATCACCCCTCCCCAGAACAGGAAGTCCAGGTGGCCTCGGAGCCCAGGACTGCATGTTGTCTGTGAGGGCCTTGGAGAAACTGCATGATGAAAAGGCCCAGCTCTCAGATCCCAGGCCATGACCTGCAGAGCTGCACACGACCTCCCGTCAGACTCGGGGCCAGAGGCAGGGATGGGAGGCCGTGAAACCCAAAGAGGGTCCGGCAGATGGGAGGACTCCCTGCCAAATGATTCATTTGATTGACAGACACCAAGGCTGGGGAGCTGGGCCTGGAGAAGGAGGAAATCCTCCAGCGCTTCTGGCAACAGAGTTACAAGTTCACCTGCTTCCACACCCCGACTCCCAGGAATCAGGCCCGGGAATGCTCTCTCAGGTGGCACTGGTGAAAGAACATCCACCTCAGCATTTTTTGACAACTTTGGGACCCATCATCCAAAAAAGAGAGAAAAGGAAGTGAAGGAGAAGATGCTCAGTAACAGATGGGTTGTATCTGTTACCCATACAACAATGTATCACAGCATCATTCCTACCGGAGGAGAACACATGCACTAAAAAGCAGTGAGGGCTGGGGCTCAGGGGGCGCACCTGCCGGGCACATGTGAGGCCCTGGGTTGGATTCTCAGCACCACATGTAAATAAATAGAATTTATTCAACAACAACAGAAGCACAGGAATAGGGCTGGGGGTGTAGCTCAGTGGCAGTGGGTGGGCTCAGCCTGCTTAGGCCTTGGGTTCAATCCCCGCACTGCAAGATTACCAAATAAATAAGGCTACTGGCTGGTGAATTTGCATTCAAACTGGAGGATACACTTTGGAATAAAGTACTGAAAACATTTCATCATCAATAAAACGAGGATTTAAGAGGCGAAAGCATTGACTGGGATGTGGAAGGACGCCCCACACAGCGCCAGGTAACAACCGCCTGGCGAGGCTCTCTGGAGAGTTTAAGAAATACCAGGGTGGCAGGTGAACAGGAAGACAGTCCCAACCATAGTGCGCCAGGCTGGGGAGGACAACCCGCCCGGGAGGCAGCGGGCAGAGGAGGGCTGCCCAGGCTGCCAGGTCTGTGACCATCTGCGGATCCCATGAGCCACGTCCTCTCTCCTTGTGGAAAACCGGTGCTTCTTGCTGCAGCAGGAGGAAGGAGTGAGCGTGAGAAGAGTAGCCAAAGTGGGGATTCAGAGAAGTGGAGAGGGGAGACCGGGGAAAGAGGGCCCAAGCACCCAGGCTGCTGCACAGGAGCCCAGGCAGGGTGGGCCGTGCTGTGGGCCAGGCCTTCCACGGGATGGGCCTTCCTTACTCTTTACATTTAAGTGACTGAAGTGACCATTGAGGATGAACTTTCTTTCCTCTTTCCTTCCTCCGTCCCTCCGACCCATTTCTTTTATTTTTCTCCAAGATGAATTCTTCCCAGCATTGTTCTCCTGTCAAAAACACGGCAGTGAAGGGCACCTTTCAGAAGTCACACCTCCTTGGTGGCTATGCAGATGGCGGTGTTTGGGATGAACCAGGGTGGGCCGCGGAGGCAGTGGAGTGGCTCTGGAATCCCTGCCATCGGTCCTTGAGGCAGGCACATGTAGACACTGCAGTTCCAAGAGGCAGATGGCACAGTTCTCCACAGGCACGAGGTCTGGCCTGCTCACCTGGCTGTTGGGATGGGATGCCACCTCCTGCTTGGCATGGGTGGTGTGGCCGGGGCCACCAGGCACGGGGCTCCCTGAGCTGGTCGTGTTCTGTGGTCACTCAGGGACCCTCCAAACCTCCCTCCAGAGAGCCACCTCTTGGCTACGGCTGTCCTTGGCCACGGGAGCAAAAGGCCATACTTTAGTCTGAGTAGACTCGGGGACTATGAATGGCGCTTAGTCTAAGGAGCTGTGGCCCACGAATTGAAGAGACAGGAGGGCTGCTGCGGTCTAGGGATGTCTCACCGTTTTGGCGTCCGTGGACATGTAGCTAGTCCGGCATTAACAAGAGGGACCGTGAAGCCCCAGCACTCTCTTCTGAAAGCTCCCATGTAGCATGAGCAGCGCAGCAGCTGTTTCAGGACAACCAACATAACCCAGAGTGTTGTCCACAGGCTGGAAAACTGGGGCAGATGTGGCGTTCCCTAGAAATGGACAGCAGTAAGCCTGAGCATGAGCTGCACACCCCGCGTTGTGATCTGGATCTTGCAGCCCTTGGAAAATCACGCCACAGTCAAGTGCATCCAATTACATGAACAGCAATGCCACATCGCCTTCCACACGGACACACTGCACACAGGCAAAGCGGTGCTCCCGGGCTTCGCGATGATCACGGCTATGCTGTGGCTGCCCTCTGACTTCCTGAGACGCCACGTGTCTTTCCCACCACCTGCTCGGCCTCTCAGACAGCTCTGACGCTGGAGCTGGGATCCGCCATGGTACCAGGACAAAGCAAGGCAGGAGGAGAGGAAGGAGGTGCCATGCGCGTGGTCAGACAGGGAGGACAGTGGTGCCCATGTGGCCTGTGACCTTGGGCACAGCCATGGACACAGCCCCTCCCCCACTCTCCCAGACTTGTCTCCTGCCTTCCTGCAGCTCTACTCTCTGCGTATGTGAACAACAGCCGAGGGCTGGGGCTGCTCCTCGAAGGGAGCCCTGCGGGTGTGGGGTTCAGGCAGGGAGAGGCCCCAGGGGCATCACTCCTAGAGCAGCTCACAGGGCGCGGACACCCGGCGCACACCTGGAGGGAGTGGACACCAGTCTGCCCTCAGTCTCGGCCCCGGCTAGGTTGCCCAGGTTTGCTTTGCCCCAGTTTCTCCTCTGTGAAGTGGGGCGACTCCCAGCCCCTCCTCCACAGGGTGTGAGGGGGACTAACTGGTGACATGTGCACGGGGTGCTGGGAGCAGTGCCCAAATCAGCATCAGTGCCGCTGACGGCAGCCACTCTTCCTGTCAGCTGTCTCTCCTCAGGAGAGGACCACTTTAGAGAAAGTGGGGACAGTGAAGACAGAAGCCTGCTCTTCTGCTAAAGGCCAAGGACCCTCCCACCGTTACCGTCACTATCCAAGGACAAAGAGGAGACCTTCCCTAAAGGACACTGAGCCACTTACTGGCAGGATAACAAGCACTAAACCGACTGTGTGCTATTCTTCCTTTCCTAACTAGGAACCTGGAAGACCACGTCCTCACTGCTGAGGTCACTGACAAAAAGCTGAGTCCTCTGCACCTGGGGGGTGGTCGGCAGCCTGCCTTGGCATTGCCGGCTGAGCGCAGGGAAAGGAGGCGGGAACGGGAGGGGGCTCTGGGGAGGGATGGGGTGCGGCAGGTCACACTGGCAAGGGCCTCGCCTATGAGAGCCCTCCAGAGAGGTGGGTGCTGGGGCACCGGGGCTCGGCCTGTGACTTGGCCAGAGGCAGCACTAGCACCCACCTGCCTGCCCCAGGAGGGAGGGCTTCGCCTGGTCTCAGCCTCCGAGAAGGCAGCTCGCCCCAGCCATTGCCTGAGTCCACGACTCTGGAGACTAGGTGCCTCTGTTTTCTTGTGAAACATGGGAGGTTTTTCTCAATTACATTATTAACTATTGTTATAATAATGGTCCCATATTTCTCAGAACTCAGAGATGTCAGCCGACTTCCTCCTCTGACACTGGAGTGGGATCCGCCAATGGTGCCAGGAGGAACCGAGGGAGGGGGAAAGGAAGGAGGCGCCATGCGCATGGCCCGTGCCCCCAGCGCTGCCTAGGAGATGTCCACTCAAACACCTGGGAGCCACCTCTTGCCCTGGGACTCCTCCGTGCCCAGGGTGAGCTGCACTTTCTCTAGAGTGAGGGGTCATCGATGGCACGTGGCTCTTTCTTATTACTGACTCTTCGGTTACTTGCGCACAGTCTTCCTCCTTAAAGGGGAAAGACGCCTTCCTCCATGGCTCTCCCCTCTGCCTAACAGAGTGCGTTAGCCCTGTTGATGGACAGGTGAAGTTCAGGAGAAGAGCTGAACTAAGAGAGCTCGGGATGTCCTCTGACAGAGCCTTGAAGTGCACCTTTGCAAGGCGGCAGGTGGGTGCTAACCTCTGCCTGAGTCAGGACTCGGTCTCCTGCCTTCATGCAGCTCTATCACTGGGCAGTTTAAAGAACAGCCCGGAAAGTGGGAGGACCCCACGGACATTTGTTAAATCTGAGTGAATAGTGAACAAGTGAGCTACCTAAAACACCATAAAGAGGCGCATCAGTGAGCGGCAGTGCCGTGCCCAGGGAGGCTTCCCCCTCCCCTGCCTGGGGAGCAAGCTGAGCAGCCAAGAGGGGACACAGCAAGGGAGCCAGGCGTCCTCCGTGTGGCGGGAGCCAGCCCAGCGGAGGACACCATGGGGAAGTGGCGCCCACATGTTGATGTAGGTGAAGTGAGGTTCTTCGTGAGCTGGCACTATCAGAAATCACCTGGTTCCTAAATAAGCCCTGGCACCCGTATTGTGCACCTCTTTCCACCAGTGGTGGAGACACAGCAGCACTTAGGACTCCAAAACAGAGCCACCTGCCCTGCCCCCGCTGCCGTCCACGTCCAGCAGTGCCACACGTTTATGGTTATTCCTTCCTGCGGGCTCTGAACACTGGCGCACGTCTCCAGGGTCAGGACAGCCCAGCAGTCCCAGGACCAGGCTGGTGACCTCCCTGTCTGTAGCCAAGCATGAGGGAAGGGGGCTACTCACAACAGAGCTGCGTGGAGTCCACCTGGGAACACAAGGTGCGGGTTTTCACGGGGAAAGAAGCTCCCAGCCTGAGAGTGGTGGCAGAACCGTCTGCCCGGGCTCCCTGGGAACAAGGGACTGACCGCATCTGTGCTGTGTAGGAAGCCCGCCTTGCTGGTCTGGATCCACTGGGCCATGCCCAGCCCAGGGGCCCTGGCTATCATTTCAGGAGTGGGTTTCTGGGACGCGTGTGCTCTGTGGAGACCACCCCTCCTCTGCGCGGCTCACTCTGGAAGAGGTGCTCCCGGTCCCAGCCACACAGCAGACCCTCTACCCCGCCCTGCAGCATACACAGCCTGCATGGTGAACAGGGGTCCCAGGGGCCTGGGGACCCGGGTAGATGAGCAAGGGCCTGGATCCTAAAGCTGCTCTCAAGACCAGTGGGCTCTGGGCTGGAAGTCACTCAGAGTGTCCAGATGATATCAAGAGAAGGCTTCCCCAGGCCAATGGTTCTCAAAGTGGGGTTCCTGGGCCAGCTGCAGCAGCCTTGCCCGGGAGCTTGAGAAATGCCCGTTTCCCGGCCCCACCTGAATCCCAGGAATTCTGAGGGTCACGCATGTTTGAGCATGGCTGGTTTACCCCCTCCTCTCTCTGAGGAGGGTCAGTGTTTTGCTTTGCTGTTTGGCTTGAATCTTGTGCTATGAAGGGGGGCTCCCACTGGATCAGGGATGTCATCACAGGTCCCCATGAGGGCAAAAGGGAGGAGCACAGCTGGGAAGGGTTGCTGGGGAGGCCGTCCGTGCCATCTTGCCTGGCACCTCACCACTTGGCCGGTTAACACTCGGGTGTGCCATTGTTCCTGGTCTTTCTAGACATGACGGAGGACTCCAGTGATACCCTCCACATCAGGAGCCCAGAGGAGCCCAGTCCCCTCCTAAGCCCTCACTGCTTGGCTGAGCTGGTGCACGCTGCCGAATGCTCATGAGGAGATGGAGCAGTCATTCAAGGCCAAATTCAGGGCTAGGATTCCTCCTCCTCATTGACCCAACAATGTCCCCAGGCTTGCTGTAGACGTGGTTGCTATGGTGATGGTGGGGGATGGAATTTGGGAAAAGACTACAAAATGTAGGGAGTGAAGACAAGACTCTCAGAACACTGGCAGGTGATGCCCACCGCCCGCCCCCGGCACAGCTCTCCTGGCACACCCACAGACGCTCCTCATTTCCTGCTACTGTGCTATCTCAGGATTCCCCAGGGGCCAAGCCACAGCAAAGAGGGTCTTTGCCCCAACAGAACCTTCACGACGCACCCCCTGGCTGCATGAGCTCACTGCCTGCAACGGTATCCAAGGAACCGCCAAGCCACTGGGGATCCACCGACTGCCTTTGCCGATAGATACCCCGGATCCTGCCACACTCGGTTTCATACACTGCAACAGAGAGGACGGTCGCAGCGTTCGGAAAGGATTTTCTCTCAATAAGCATGAAATTACGTTTAATTACAAACTTAATGTAAATGAATGTAATCAGGTAATTAGAATGTGCAATGGCATGGTATTTACAACATGTAGCAATGCACTTATAATGTTGTATAAAATCATGTTAAAAATTCTTATTGAACTTTGTAAAAAAGACACTGTTCAGAGAAAGCAGATGATTTTAAAGTTCAACATCTTGATCACTTCAACATTTCATTTATGAAATGCTGTGTTTAGCCAATAGTTTTAACAATCTGCTAAATATGTTTTGTAAAAATCAAACAATTTCATAGTTAGTGGAGTGCTAAAAAAGCCCTAGGATCTATTCTCTTGGCTGCATATAGCTCAAGCAGCTGAAGCCAGTTTAAAAAGATGCTTCATTACAAATCATTGAAGATAGGAATTCAGAACAGAAATGCTGACGCAGTGCTTTACTCTCAACGAGGCCTTAAGCACCGCCAGATTCCTGAACGTGACCAAATGGCAGCATCCGGTGCCTGGCTCGGGCAGAAATGGTGCTGATGTGCTCTTGGCGGGTGCGACGGTGCAGTCCAGTTGCTTCCAAGAGAAGTACCAGCGGCAGATTCTCCTCGTCCCCACAGGTGCCAGCCCAGCATCTTGGCGGGGAGTGAGGGTTCTTGAAAGCCACCTCACGGACGTCCTGGGTGCGCACGAGCACCTGGCTGTCCCGGGCCCTGGCTGGGAGTCATGGCTGCACCTGGACCCCCACCCCACGTTGTCAGCCAGACCACTGAGCCCTTCTCTGTCTTGTCCAGAGTCCCTGTAAGATTCGCTCATTTGAGAAAGTGTTCTCGTTCTGAGGATGTTTGAAAACTGTTAGTGAATGTCATCAGATGGCTCCTGGATTGGGGTTTAAATCAGGCTGAAGAGGGTAGGGCCAACGGGTCCTCAGCAGAGGATGAGGGCTTGGTATATCCCCAAGGCGAGGGAGGCCAGAGATGGAACCAGAGAGGTTGAGCACACAATCCAAGAGCAAGCAGCACTGCAGGAAGGGCTTCCCAGGGAGCGGCTCCTGGCACCATGGCACAGACTCCATCTGGACCTTCAGTGCCTGGCGCCTGTGAGGCCAACGTGCCTGGACCCCGTGCTTGGGAATCGCTGTTGTGGACTGACCTCCATTTCCACCTCTTCTTCCCCCGTGGAGGTAGAGGACACGGTTAAAAGTGAGAAGCCGACAGCGGGGGGCAGAACAGCAGCGTGGGGGGCACTAAGGGCGACGGGCCCGAGTGGGGGCAGAGCGTGCGTCCCCAGGAGGAGGCTGTCCTGGGTCTGGCTCCCAGACGCGCCAGCAGCCCAGCCACTCTCAGAGCGGAGGGCTTTGTGCCTTCATCTTTCTTTAGCTGCCGGCGGCGCCCAGTGCCCAGGTCTGGTTTCAGCAGGTGCCAGGGACGAAGGTGAACCAGGACAGAAAGAGGCATTCATGCTCGAATCGCCGCCGTCTCACAGTCCTGCTCATCAAAGTGTCACCGTGGCTCTGCCCGCAATTTGCGTCCAAGTCCCCCACAGGGCACAATGATTTATTCATTTCTCCTCAAAGACGAGTATCACACGGGCTCATTATGTGACGGACCTCAGCACCCCTGAAGGACTCCTGTGCCCTGCAGCCCGACAGGCACAGGAGCCTGGGAACCAGACACCCAACACCAGCGCCTTCATGGGAACCTGTCCCTGTGAGAGCCACCTCGGGGCCCAGCACTCATTAGTGCGGGTGCAGGGCCTGGTTCCACACAGGACAGGGCAGGGTTGCTGGCCTCAGAGGAGCCAAACATCCAGTTCCCACGTTGTCTGACTTCAGACACGAGCCGGGATGGGGATGGGCTGGAGAGCGCCAGGCGGAGGGGCTCTGGCTATGGGTGGGCCATGGAGAACATGCCCTCGGTTCTTCTGGGTCGGTGCCTCGCTGTGGAGAACTCTCTGGAGTGACCTGGCTCTCGTCCCAGATTCTAAAGCTAGGAAGGAGGACAGGAGGTGCCCTTGGCCTGGAAGGGGAAGTGGGGAGAGGACGTGCTGCTGGAAAGGCCCAGGGTGCTTCTCCCAGGGACGGAGAAAGAGCCGGGAACAGTGAAGTCATCACTGACGGGACGTGAGGCATTCGTCACATATGACAAACACTCAGACACAGCTCCCCAACCTGGCAGGTCTGCTGGGTGAACAGCGTGAGCAAAGGGGCAGCTGGAGACAAGACCGTGCCTGGCTGCAGGGAGCTGCAGGTGTCCAGACGTCACGTGTGCAGACACGTCTGCCCTGGGCAGAACTGCATGGCCGAGGTGCTCCTGGCAGCAGCGGGAGCTGGCGTGGCAATCAGAGACGTAATTCCACCTCGTCTGTAGGATGGGCACACGGTCCCCCCCATCTTGCTGGATTGCTGTGATGGCAGATCCTCTGGTACCGTGCCTGGCACAGGTAGGGTTCCAAGCTTGAGTGCAGGTGTTAGGATCACTGTGGCTCCTACGGATGGGCCATGGGTGGGAGAGTGCTGATGCCTGCCCACCAGGCCTTGCCTGTCACTCCTCCAGAGACAAGCCTCTCCCAGCTGAGCCTGAAACCCACCTTGGAACCACAGTCAGGCCAGTGGGTAAGAGGACAGCAGCCCAGCCTGGCAGCATCTTTCCACATGCATCTGGCCCACAGAAACCCCCTGGTCCTCAGAACACACAACCACCCATTTACACCCCCTTGTGTGCTTTCCAGCTTTGGTAAACTCAGTGCAGCAAGCATCTTTGCAACAGTGCCCGGGGCTGGTTCCAGCACAGATGGACATCAGACACACAGTGTGGAGTCAGTGTGTACTAGATATTAATGTCTGCTCCTGATACAGTCTGTCCTGGATAAAGAATCCGGGAATACCTTCTTGTCTCTGGTGTTTGGTCAGACAGACCAGAGACTCGTGGTTTATTTTTTAGCTTTTATAAAGGTATTCATTCTAATTTCTAAGCTCACAGAATCCACATTCGAAGATGAAGGCTCAGGTCACTGAAGAACTGTGGATCATGCTGAGCACAGGCCCAATTTTGTCCCAGTTACACCACAGGCTCACACTGTGCTGCTGGCCAGGGCGCAACAGGACCTGAGTGCTGCTCGCGGCTGCTCGAGCAGTCAGCGCCCACTGACAGTGTCTTCAGTCCCAAGGGTGCTGTGACAGCTGTGCAGTGCCACCATCTCAGAGGCCACATCTGTCGTAGCCCAGCGCTTCTCCAGGGGCACAGGAGGAGAGCCCCACACCCTTCTTGACAAGTGAGAGAACCCCAAGTTTCCAGCGCAGAGGGGTCATAAGTCATGATGCAGCCTCCTGTCTTCTTCCTTCCCTGTCTCTGCGGAGTTGGCTCAGGGAATGCCATGGAGACAGGCAGGAAAAATGTGTCCAAAGCCTGGCCTCAGGAGCCTCTTGCTCAAGAGTCACAGGGCCAGCAGCCCCTCGGGCGGGCGCTGGCTGCAGGCTCTACGTGGTGCGGAAGGAGGAGGCTGCTGAGCGTGGGGCAGTGGATAGGGGCAGAGGACCACAGGAGGCATAGGGGGAGGGTGTGGAGGGCCACTCAGCCACAGGACAGCTGCCAGGCAGGCCAGGACGAGCCCTTGGCACGTGGCGTCCTGAGGAAGCAAGCCACCAGGCCTCAGCCCTACTGTGGCAGAGAGTGGAGCCTGGGCTCCAAGCCCAGCCCAGGGTCAGCTAGGGAAGGCCACAACCTGCGCCCCATGTTCCTGGTGGGGCTCCTGTGGAGGGGGACCTGGAACAAGCCCTAGGTGCAAGGGGCGCAGGCTGTTTCCTCTGGCAACGGGAAGCTGCTGCAGAGGGTCAGGCCTGGGGCCACACGGCCTGACCGGCCTTGGGCGAGTGGCCTCTGAGGCAGGTACTGAGCCACGCGGGGGCTCGGGCAGGGGCCTGCCGGAGGCTGAGGTGTGAGAGGCAGGCAGGGTGTGCTGTGGGCGACAAGGACCTGCGTGAGGAGAAGTGCCATTTCCAGTAGGCAATGCCTCTCAGCTCCGCCCTCGGGGCCTGGTTAATCCAGGAAAGGCCTCAATTGGATCCTGATACCACTGAAGCAAGGTCTCCCACCTGGCTGCTGCTCCCAGAAACTCACCAGTGGGTGGCCTCCCTAAAGCTTCTGCAGAGGCTCCAGATCTCAGAGAACTTGGTATGAGGGATTGGCTGCAGGACCCCCAACGGGTGTCAGAATCAAGGATGTGCCAGTCCTTTATATAAAATACGTGGCTCCTGAGTATCACCTACGGTCCTCCCGCAGACTCTAGATCGTCTCTGGATCGCCTGTGACACCTAAATCAACATAACTGCCATGCAAAGGGTCGTTCCACCATGTTGTTCAGGAACAAAGACAAGAAGTCTGCATGTGTTCAGAGCAGATGCGGTCGCTGTTCTGATAGTCATGATTCGCAGTTGGCTGAATCCGTAAATACAGAACCATGGCCACGGAGGGAGTGGGTGCTGCAGGTCACTCCTCCCTCTTACCTGGGTGCTGGAGGGTGCTCCCTGAAGCCCAGAGAGCACACTGCCTGGCAGGACCTGAGGGAAGCCTCAGTCCTCCCCTTCCCTGCTAAGCTCCCGGCAGCCACGGGCAGTAGGGCAGGCAGCAGACGGTGCTCTCTCTTCGTCACAGCCGTCCCCACTGGAACAGCCTTGTCATCTGATGCTGAGTGCTCACCTCTGCTGCTTGGAGCACTGAAGCCCCATGGAGCTGTGTCCCGGGCAGCGTCTGCGGGTTCCTGGTGCTTCTCGAGTTCCTTCTTTGGTTTGTCCTGACCTTTCTGAGTGTGAGGAGCCAGTCCTGCTCAGCAGGAAGCAGGCTGAGGTCTCCTCAGGAGAGGCTTGAAGAACCCCAGGTCCTTTCCTGCAGAGGCACCGTGGTACCTGATCTGCCCAGAGAACCCTGAGGTGCACACTTGGGGCTAAGCATTTCGGGGAAAAAACAGGATATCCATGAACTTGGAGGACTTTTAAGACACGGAGTCAGAGGCAACATTGAATCTTAGAGATTCACGTTTGGACCACTGGGGACGTAGAGGAGGAGGTGCTGGGGTGATGGAGTGGTAGGAACAGCATCTGTTGGACCTAGAGGCTCCAGAGTGTCCTGTGCCAGCCTTGAGGGTGATCGGAATGGATTCATTCCCAGGGATGGGTAGAGTGCACGATGCCCAGCGGGTGACAGTGAACTGTTTTGCAGGAGATCCTGGTGTTCTGTGGCTAGACGGGACTGACACAGGTGGTGGGCCAGACCTTGATCCAATGTCGAATCCTCCCACGACGGCACGTGTCGCGCACTGAGAGCGGCTCCCTCCGTGAACTGCATGCCGCGGTAAGAGGAGGACGAGCCTCTAGAGCAGCACTCCGTGTCTCCAGGGTGGTGGCCCTCTCAGAACAGAGCCTCCAGAGGACCCAGGAAGTCCACCCCAGTGTGAGCTGTTCTGTGAGCCTCCTCCCTGGCTCACAGGTGGCTCTTCCAAAGAGTGATGGCTGTGGTCTTGGGACACGCACCAAGAGACTGGCTCCTCTGCAGAGCAGGAGTATCCGGGACAGCTGCCCTGTCCACATGCTGGCCGGGTGCAAGCCTAGTGTGGGCAGATCCCTGCTGGCTGTGGCAGGACTGTCGGTCTTCAGGCACAGGGGCCCCATCCTGGGCAGTTTCCCAACACATTTCAGGGGCAATTTCAATGAAGCTACCCAGAAACCCTCTGGTCAGGCACCTTGGAGTTGGTGACAGGCAGGAACAGGACTTCTGAAGAAGGGACCCTGCCCAATACACCGCCAATAGAAGGCCAGGGGCGTGAGGTCTGGGAGCAGAACAGGAACCACTGCTTTGCCACTGCCAGAGTCACTAAAGGGAAAAGCACGGGGCTGGCTGTGTGTCTGGAGGCTGAGAGGCACGGAGGCTGGGTGCCCAGGAAGGGGACCACGGCCCCTCAGGGTGAGGCTGCGTGAGTCAGATGGCCCTCCCGACTGTGCCCTGTCCTGCGTGGGCCCGTCACACCATGCTTCCGAGCAGCACCAAGGCCTTCCAGGCCGGAGCCAACCTCCTTCACCAACACTACCCTGTCCACCTGTGGTCCCAGGATCCCTGGCCTCCATTGCACAGTGCCCACACACTAGGGGGACCCTGGTGAATGGCACCACCTCACTGTGTATTGGTCAGAGCAGAGAAGGTCAGTTTTCATCCTCAGCCGCGGTGCCCCAGCTTGGAGGGTTCTCGGCGTGCACCAGACTGAAACGGGCACTGCAGCATCAGACAGGGCCACGCAGCCAGAGAGCCTGCAGGTGGGAGCTAAGTGAACCCCACCACGAGGCAGGGCGAGCATCCAAGCAGGGGCGTAAGCCCGGCTCCCCCCCGACCGCCAAGCAGGGTCCAGCTCCCCTCTGACCGCTCACAGTCAAGTACTGGGTGCCCGGATGGCACCACAATGGTCCTCCTCTCACCAGCTGACGGGAAGAGAGGAGGGGTGCAGGGGCTTCCTTGGCACCTGCCCATGGCTCGCGTTCCCTTCTCTAGGAGATGGTCTCCACAACAGCAGCGTCTCCGTAGGTGCCATTATTATTTGGGTGCGTGAGCCCAACAGAGCAGGAGGGGACTTCCTTTAAAAAGAGGTGGCAGTTCCACCATGGGGCCCACAGGGCAGCCCAGGGTCGACCAGGAGCAGGGGAGAGGGGAATGTGGCCTTGAGCATAGTTATGATTTCCAGGAAGGAATGGCTGGGGGTGTGGGCCGCTTGGGACCGGCTGGCTGGAGTGGTTGCCGTGGGTTCTGGGGTGAGGCTGTCCTCAGTGTCTGGGGCTGGTCCTTGGGCCTGGGGCAGGTGGACAGTGGCCTAGAGTGTGAGAGCTCAAGGAGCAGGTGGGGTGTGGGCTTAACAAGGGAAACTGAGCAGCCTGTAGCCAAGGGTCTGAACTGGGTCCAGAAAGCTTTTAAAGACACTATTTTGTATGCTGCCAAGTGATTGAAGATGGGTTCATCTGTTCCTAAAAAAAAGCACGTGGATACACGTACAAAGGCCCGCACATAACACAATGCAATGCACACTTTTTAAAACGTTATGAAGTCTATTTCACATCTTATATTTCATGTCTGCGAAACTGTATCTTGCCATGAGAAAGTACAAATAATTGCTATTTTGTAAACCCTTCCTGAAATAAGAGAGATCTCTACTCTTAGCAGAGAGAGAAAGGAAACTGTCAGCAGCTGTCACCGTAGGCATCCTTGACACCCACTTATTTAGGAGGAATCAGTCCATGCCACACAGAGATGGGCCCGTGGTATGCGCTGGCCCTCACTGTTCAGACTTCTAAAACAAGAAGAGACTACGAGCAGGCGGAGAAGCGGTGTCTACCGTCCAATGTAATTTAGGGAAGAAAATAAACCGGACTTTAAAAAATACTTTCCTTTCTGCTTAAGCGGAAACCTGACCCTTGGAGTTCTGAATCTCTTGCTTTAGACCCAAGCCACCCGCCAGCCACTGAGGTGCTGGAGAGAGGAGGCCATCGCGCTGGGTTCACTTCCCCTAGACATAGTCCCTGGCAGGAAGGTACCGGGACTGACCAGATATATTGTTAGAGGCACACGAACCTCTGACCTCAGGACAGGAGGTGGCCACGGCAACTGGTCCCATACAGTGGACTCATGGCACGTGCAGGCAGAGGGAGTGCGCGTGAGCTGCACTGCCTGAAGGGTGCACTGGTCCTGCGACACTGGGTGGCTGAGCTCTCCAGGGTAAGCCCAGGGGGCAGAATCTCCCAGGGCAGGGGTGGAGGTGGAAGCCAGGGGAGGCCGGGGTGCAGGCTCCGGTCCCCAGGGAGTGTCTGGCCTGAGCCTCTCACCCGTGCAGCGGTCCTCTTCCCCAGAGCCTCCTGTCAAGGGGACTCAGGCGTCACCCTTGGCCTCGCTTGGCTCAAGAGAGACCTGCTGCCCTGTCCACTTCACCCAGTCTCAGGGAGGAGGGACCAGGTGACCCTGCTCCCCAGATGTGTCACATGTTCCTGGAGGTGCCCAGAGCCAGCGCCCTGTCACATGGTGCCTCCAAGCCCAAGCTCTCCCCAAAGCACCAGGGGCTGGCTCTGCTCATATTCCAGCCTTCCAGAGGGTGGTCCCGAAGAGGCAGGGGCTGCTCTAACCCAAGATGCTCATCCTCATCCACACTCTGTCCCAGGAGCCACCGCCCCCTCCCCATGATGGACATCAGGGACAAGTCTGCTCTCTCATAATGGCCCAGCAGAAGAGGGGCCTGGTTGTCATTAGAAAATAGGTGTATGCAGAATTTGAGGGACTCTTCCCTTACGCGTCCCCCTGAAAAACAAGGTTAAAACCAAGTGCCTATCCATCTCTGAGTGACAAGCCCCAGGCAGAGGTGGCACTTCACACCTCCAGTCCTGTCAGGTGGCTGTATTGAGGCTACAATCTACAGCAGTTTGACAAGCACTTATTGAGCACCTACTGCATGCACTGTACGTGGTCCCAGTGCAAGGTGTTGGCGGTGCAACCTGAGGGCTTACTTCTGGCAGGCGAAACAAGCCCAGGAACCAAAAATGCCCCAACATGGATCCAGGGCCCAGGTCTCAGCAAGTGACCCTTAGTGGACTTCAGGAGTCAGGAATGCCTTGAGGGGCCATGTGGGAAAGGAGGAAAAGTGCTGGGAGACTTGTCACAGAGCGGGTGATGCGAACCTCTACCCCCGGCTGGGTTTCGCCTGGGACCAGTGTTACAATTTCAAAATCCCCTTGCAGACTGCGACCCTGCTTTCAGGGAACTTCTTCCATCTCGGTAGCTGCCAATGCCCATAGAGGAGTCAAGACACAGAGGAAGGCCTCTCTTCCCAAGCGCTGAGCGCCCCTGTCCTGCGCATGGCAGCTGGGCAGCACAAGGTCACTGACGGAGAGAGGGGGTGCGGAATCTTTAAATTTGCATCGATGCATATGGTCCCAGGTCAGATGTGGGTGAGACGAGAGCCTTCACATTCCTTTCATGAATCTCAGAGAGTCGGGCCAGGCTTGATGCTCACCACCTGTGTCCCCTCTTCCCTGCCCACAGGGGGACGTCAGGTTCACAGTTCCCGTGGGCAGGAGTGCCTAGGAGGCTGGTTCCAAGTGATGGGCCCTACAACAGCTGAATGGAACAGCGGGCCCTCCTGACCCCCAAACCCACATATGTATGCAAAATAAGATGGAATGAAACTTCCCCAAGAAGCCGCTGAGATGCTGGTTTGTTAAGACAGCACTCTGCCTCCATGACTGGTACACAGCATGGGGGACAGGGGGGAAGGAAGACAGGGCCAACGACGCGGCTCTCAGCGGGAAACAGACCATCAACAGACTCACAGAAACCCAAGTCCAGTCCCCACCGGAGCCACAGAACCTAGTGCTATGCCAGAGACCACTGTGGGCACACAAAGGTGAGGGGCTCAGCACCCTGCGTGGGCTGATGGGGAAGAAAGGAAGTGAGACTCCGCAGACCGCAGACGACAAGGAAGGACGGAGTCAAGGAGAGCAAGTGCCATGGAGGAGGGGCCCCTGGCACGGGAACCTATCCACAGCCAGGATGTTGACTGCAGCACTGGGCCCTACCTCCTCACCACCCCCACAGCCCTGCTCCAGGCTGACTGCAGCACTGGGCCCTACCTCCTCACCTGCCCCACAGCCCTGCTCCAGGCTGACTGCAGCACTGGGCAGTACCTCCTCACCAGCCCCACAGCCCTGCTCCAGGCTGACTGCAGCACTGGGCCCTACCTCCTCACCAGCCCCACAGCCCTGCTCCAGGCTGACTGCAGCACTGGGCCCTACCTCCTCACCTGCCTCACAGTCCTGCTCCAGGCTGACTGCAGCACTGGGCCCTACCTCCTCACCAGCCCCACAGCCCTGCTCCAGGCTGACTGCAGCACTGGGCCCTACCTCCTCACCTGCCCCACAGCCCTGCTCCAGGCTGACTGCAGCACTGGGCCCTACCTCCTCACCAGCCCCACAGCCCTGCTCCAGGCTGACTGCAGCACTGGGCCCTACCTCCTCACCAGCCCCACAGCCCTGCTCCAGGCTGACTGCAGCACTGGGCCCTACCTCCTCACCTGCCCCACAGCCCTGCTCCAGGCTGACTGCAGCACTGGGCCCTACCTCCTCACCAGCCCCACAGCCCTGCTCCAGGCTGACTGCAGCACTGGGCCCTACCTCCTCCCCAGCCCCACAGTCCTGCTCCAGGCTGACTGTAGCACTGGGCCCTACCTCCTCACCAGCCCCACAGCCCTGCTCCAGGCTGACTGCAGCACTGGGCCCTACCTCCTCACCAGCCCCACAGCCCTGCTCCAGGCTGACTGTAGCACTGGGCCCTACCTCCTCCCCAGCCCCACAGCCCTGCTCCAGGCTGACTGCAGCACTGGGCCCTACCTCCTCACCAGCCCCACAGCCCTGCTCCAGGCTGACTGTAGCACTGGGCCCTACCTCCTCCCCAGCCCCACAGCCCTGCTCCAGGCTGACTGCAGCACTGGGCCCTACCTCCTCACCAGCCCCACAGCCCTGCTCCAGGCTGACTGTAGCACTGGGCCCTACCTCCTCCCCAGCCCCACAGCCCTGCTCCAGGCTGACTGTAGCACTGGGCCCTACCTCCTCCCCAGCCCCACAGCCCTGCTCCAGGCTGACTGCAGCACTGGGCCCTACCTCCTCACCTGCCCCACAGCCCTGCTCCAGGCTGACTGCAGCACTGGGCCCTACCTCCTCCCCAGCCCCACAGTCCTGCTCCAGGCTGACTGTAGCACTGGGCCCTACCTCCTCACCACCCCCACAGCCCTGCTCCAGGCTGACTGCAGCACTGGGCCCTACCTCCTCACCTGCCCCACAGCCCTGCTCCAGGCTGACTGCAGCACTGGGCCCTACCTCCTCACCAGCCCCACAGCCCTGCTCCAGGCTGACTGCAGCACTGGGCCCTACCTCCTCACCAGCCCCACAGCCCTGCTCCAGGCTGACTGTAGCACTGGGCCCTACCTCCTCCCCAGCCCCACAGCCCTGCTCCAGGCTGACTGCAGCACTGGGCCCTACCTCCTCAACTGCCCCACAGCCCTGCTCCAGGCTGACTGCAGCACTGGGCCCTACCTCCTCCCCAGGCCCACAGTCCTGCTCCAGGCTGACTGTAGCACTGGGCCCTACCTCCTCACCAGCCCCACAGCCCTGCTCCAGGCTGACTGCAGCACTGGGCCCTACCTCCTCACCTGCCCCACAGCCCTGCTCCAGGCTGACTGCAGCACTGGGCCCTACCTCCTCACCAGCCCCACAGCCCTGCTCCAGGCTGACTGCAGCACTGGGCCCTACCTCCTCACCTGCCCCACAGCCCTGCTCCAGGCTGACTGCAGCACTGGGCCCTACCTCCTCACCACCCCCACAGTCCTGCTCCAGGCTGACTGCAGCACTGGGCCCTACCTCCTCACCAGCCCCACAGCCCTGCTCCAGGCTGACTGCAGCACTGGGCCCTACCTCCTCACCAGCCCCACAGCCCTGCTCCAGGCTGACTGCAGCACTGGGCCCTACCTCCTCATCATCCCCACAGCCCTGCTCCAGGCTGACTGCAGCACTGGGCCCTACCTCCTCACCAGCCCCACAGCCCTGCTCCAGGCTGACTGCAGCACTGGGCCCTACCTCCTCCCCAGCCCCACAGTCCTGCTCCAGGCTGACTGTAGCACTGGGCCCTACCTCCTCACCTGCCCCACAGCCCTGCTCCAGGCTGACTGCAGCACTGGGCCCTACCTCCTCACCACCCCCACAGCCCTGCTCCAGGCTCACTGTAGCACTGGGCCCTACCTCCTCAACAGCCCCACAGCCCTGCTCCAGGCTGACTGCAGCACTGGGCCCTACCTCCTCCCCAGCCCCACAGTCCTGCTCCAGGCTGACTGTAGCACTGGGCCCTACCTCCTCACCACCCCCACAGCCCTGCTCCAGGCTGACTGCAGCACTGGGCCCTACCTCCTCACCAGCCCCACAGCCCTGCTCCAGGCTGACTGCAGCACTGGGCCCTACCTCCTCACCAGCCCCACAGCCCTGCTCCAGGCTGACTGCAGCACTGGGCCCTACCTCCTCCCTGCCTCACAGCCCTGCTCCAGGCTGACTGCAGCACTGGGCCCTACCTCCTCACCTGCCTCACAGTCCTGCTCCAGGCTGACTGCAGCACTGGGCCCTACCTCATCACCAACCCCACAGCCCTGCTCCAGGCTGACTGCAGCACTGGGCCCTACCTCCTCCCTGCCCCACAGCCCTGCTCCAGGCTGACTGCAGCACTGGGCCCTACCTCATCACCAACCCCACAGCCCTGCTCCAGGCTGACTGCAGCACTGGGCCCTACCTCCTCACCTGCCCCACAGCCCTGCTCCAGGCTGACTGCAGCACTGGGCAGTACCTCCTCCCTGCCCCACAGCCCTGCTCCAGGCTGACTGCAGCACTGGGCAGTACCTCCTCACCAGCCCCACAGCCCTGCTCCAGGCTGACTGCAGCACTGGGCCCTACCTCCTCACCAGCCCCACAGCCCTGCTCCAGGCTGACTGCAGCACTGGGCCCTACCTCCTCACCAGCCCCACAGCCCTGCTCCAGGCTGACTGCAGCACTGGGCCCTACCTCCTCATCACCCCCACAGCCCTGCTCCAGGCTGACTGCAGCACTGGGCAGTACCTCCTCACCAGCCCCACAGCCCTGCTCCAGGCTGACTGCAGCACTGGGCCCTACCTCCTCACCTGCCCCACAGCCCTGCTCCAGGCTGACTGCAGCACTGGGCAGTACCTCCTCCCTGCCCCACAGCCCTGCTCCAGGCTGACTGCAGCACTGGGCCCTACCTCCTCATCATCCCCACAGTCCTGCTCCAGGCTGACTGCAGCACTGGGCAGTACCTCCTCACCAGCCCCACAGCCCTGCTCCAGGCTGACTGCAGCACTGGGCCCTACCTCCTCATCATCCCCACAGCCCTGCTCCAGGCTGACTGCAGCACTGGGCAGTACCTCCTCACCAGCCCCACAGCCCTGCTCCAGGCTGACTGCAGCACTGGGCCCTACCTCCTCACCTGCCCCACAGCCCTGCTCCAGGCTGACTGCAGCACTGGGCCCTACCTCCTCATCATCCCCACAGCCCTGCTCCAGGCTGACTGCAGCACTGGGCAGTACCTCCTCACCAGCCCCACAGCCCTGCTCCAGGCTGACTGCAGCACTGGGCCCTACCTCCTCATCATACCCACAGCCCTGCTCCAGGCTGACTGCAGCACTGGGCCCTACCTCCTCACCACCCCCACAGCCCTGCTCCAGGCTGACTGCAGCACTGGGCCCTACCTCCTCACCACCCCCACAGCCCTGCTCCAGGCTGACTGCAGCACTGGGCCCTACCTCCTCACCACCCCCACAGCCCTGCTCCAGGCTGACTGCAGCACTGGGCCCTACCTCCTCCCTGCCTCACAGCCCTGCTCCAGCCTGACTGCAGCACTGGGCCCTACCTCCTCCCTGCCTCACAGCCCTGCTCCAGGCTGACTACAGCACTGGGCAGTACCTCCTCACCTGCCTCACAGTCCTGCTCCAGTCTGACTGCAGCACTGGGCCCTACCTCCTCATCATCCCCACAGTCCTGCTCCAGGCTGACTGCAGCACTGGGCCCTACCTCCTCACCAGCCCCACAGCCCTGCTCCAGGCTGACTGCAGCACTGGGCCCTACCTCCTCACCAGCCCCACAGCCCTGCTCCAGGCTGACTGCAGCACTGGGCCCTACCTCCTCACCAACCCCACAGCCCTACTCCAGGCTGACTGCAGCACTGGGCTCTACCTCCTCACCAGCCCCACAGCCCTGCTCCAGGCTGACTGCAGCACTGGGCAGTACCTCCTCACCAGCCCCACAGCCCTGCTCCAGGCTGACTGCAGCACTGGGCCCTACCTCATCACCAACCCCACAGCCCTACTCCAGGCTGACTGCAGCACTGGGCTCTACCTCCTCACCAGCCCCACAGCCCTGCTCCAGGCTGACTGCAGCACTGGGCCCTACCTCCTCACCAGCCCCACAGCCCTGCTCCAGGCTGACTGCAGCACTGGGCCCTACCTCCTCACCAGCCCCACAGCCCTGCTCCAGGCTGACTGCAGCACTGGGCTCTACCTCCTCACCAGCCCCACAGCCCTGCTCCAGGCTGACTGCAGCACTGGGCCCTACCTCATCACCAACCCCACAGCCCTACTCCAGGCTGACTGCAGCACTGGGCTCTACCTCCTCACCAGCCCCACAGCCCTGCTCCAGGCTGACTGCAGCACTGGGCCCTACCTCCTCACCAGCCCCACAGCCCTGCTCCAGGCTGACTGCAGCACTGGGCCCTACCTCCTCACCAGCCCCACAGCCCTGCTCCAGGCTGACTGCAGCACTGGGCCCTACCTCATCACCAACCCCACAGCCCTGCTCCAGGCTGACTGCAGCACTGGGCCCTACCTCCTCCCTGCCCCACAGCCCTGCTCCAGGCTGACTGCAGCACTGGGCCCTACCTCCTCACCAGCCCCACAGCCCTGCTCCAGGCAGACTGCAGCACTGGGCCCTACCTCCTCACCAGCCCCACAGCCCTGCTCCAGGCTGACTGCAGCACTGGGCCCTACCTCCTCACCAGCCCCACAGCCCTGCTCCAGGCTGACTGCAGCACTGGGCCCTACCTCCTCACCAGCCCCACAGCCCTGCTCCAGGCTGACTGCAGCACTGGGCCCTACCTCCTCACCAGCCCCACAGTCCTGCTCCAGGCTGACTGCAGCACTGGGCCCTACCTCCTCACCTGCCCCACAGCCCTGCTCCAGGCTGACTGCAGCACTGGGCCCTACCTCCTAACCAGCCCCACAGCCCTGCTCCAGGCTGACTGCAGCACTGGGCCCTACCTCCTCACCAGCCCCACAGCCCTGCTCCAGGCTGACTGCAGCACTGGGCCCTACCTCCTCATCATCCCCACAGCCCTGCTCCAGGCTGACTGCAGCACTGGGCCCTACCTCCTCACCTGCCCCACAGCCCTGCTCCAGGCTGACTGCAGCACTGGGCCCTACCTCCTCACCTGCCCCACAGCCCTGCTCCAGGCTGACTGCAGCACTGGGCCCTACCTCCTCCCTGCCCCACAGCCCTGCTCCAGGCTGACTGCAGCACTGGGCAGTACCTCCTCACCAGCCCCACAGCCCTGCTCCAGGCTGACTACAGCACTGGGCCCTACCTCCTCACCAGCCCCACAGCCCTGCTCCAGGCTGACTGCAGCACTGGGCCCTACCTCCTCACCAGCCCCACAGCCCTGCTCCAGGCTGACTGCAGCACTGGGCCCTACCTCCTCACCAGCCCCACAGCCCTGCTCCAGGCTGACTGCAGCACTGGGCCCTACCTCCTCACCAGCCCCACAGCCCTGCTCCAGGCTGACTGCAGCACTGGGCCCTACCTCCTCACCAGCCCCACAGCCCTGCTCCAGGCTGACTGCAGCACTGGGCCCTACCTCCTCACCAGCCCCACAGTCCTGCTCCAGGCTGACTGCAGCACTGGGCCCTACCTCCTCACCTGCCCCACAGCCCTGCTCCAGGCTGACTGCAGCACTGGGCACTACCTCCTCACCAGCCCCACAGCCCTGCTCCAGGCTGACTGCAGCACTGGGCCCTACCTCCTCACCAGCCCCACAGCCCTGCTCCAGGCTGACTGCAGCACTGGGCCCTACCTCCTCATCATCCCCACAGCCCTGCTCCAGGCTGACTGCAACACTGGGCCCTACCTCCTCACCTGCCCCACAGCCCTGCTCCAGGCTGACTGCAGCACTGGGCCCTACCTCCTCACCTGCCCCACAGCCCTGCTCCAGGCTGACTGCAGCACTGGGCCCTACCTCCTCCCTTCCCCACAGCCCTGCTCCAGGCTGACTGCAGCACTGGGCAGTACCTCCTCACCAGCCCCACAGCCCTGCTCCAGGCTGACTGCAGCACTGGGCCCTACCTCCTCACCAGCCCCACAGCCCTGCTCCAGGCTGACTGCAGCACTGGGCCCTACCTCCTCACCAGCCCCACAGCCCTGCTCCAGGCTGACTGCAGCACTGGGCCCTACCTCCTCACCTGCCCCACAGCCCTGCTCCAGGCTGACTGCAGCACTGGGCAGTACCTCCTCACCTGCCCCACAGCCCTGCTCCAGGCTGACTGCAGCACTGGGCCCTACCTCCTCACCTGACTCACAGCCCTGCTCCAGGCTGACTGCAGCACTGGGCCCTACCTCCTCACCAGCCCCACAGCCCTGCTCCAGGCTGACTGCAGCACTGGGCCCTACCTCCTCATCATCCCCACAGCCCTGCTGCAGGCTGACTGCAGCACTGGGCCCTACCTCCTCACCTGCCCCACAGCCCTGCTCCAGGCTGACTGCAGCACTGGGCAGTACCTCCTCACCACCCCCACAGCCCTGCTCCAGGCTGACTGCAGCACTGGGCAGTACCTCCTCACCTGCCCCACAGCCCTGCTCCAGGCTGACTGCAGCACTGGGCCCTACCTCCTCACCTGCCCCACAGCCCTGCTCCAGGCTGACTGCAGCACTGGGCCCTACCTCCTCACCTGCCCCACAGCCCTGCTCCAGGCTGACTGCAGCACTGGGCCCTACCTCCTCACCTGCCCCACAGCCCTGCTCCAGGCTGACTGCAGCACTGGGCCCTACCTCCTCACCTGCCCCACAGTCCTGCTCCAGGCTGACTGCAGCACTGGGCCCTACCTCCTCACCTGCCCCACAGCCCTGCTCCAGGCTGACTGCAGCACTGGGCCCTACCTCCTCATCATCCCCACAGCCCTGCTCCAGGCTGACTGCAGCACTGGGCAGTACCTCCTCACCTGCCCCACAGCCCTGCTCCAGGCTGACTGCAGCACTGGGCAGTACCTCCTCACCTGCCCCACAGCCCTGCTCCAGGCTGACTGCAGCACTGGGCCCTACCTCCTCACCAGCCCCACAGTCCTGCTCCAGGCTGACTGCAGCACTGGGCAGTACCTCCTCACCTGCCCCACAGTCCTGCTCCAGGCTGACTGCAGCACTGGGCCCTACCTCCTCACCTGCCCCACAGCCCTGCTCCAGGCTGACTGCAGCACTGGGCAGTACCTCCTCACCTGCCCCACAGTCCTGCTCCAGGCTGACTGCAGCACTGGGCCCTACCTCCTCACCTGCCCCACAGCCCTGCTCCAGGCTGACTGCAGCACTGGGCCCTACCTCCTCATCATCCCCACAGCCCTGCTCCAGGCTGACTGTAGCACTGGGCCCTACCTCCTCATCATCCCCACAGCCCTGCTCCAGGCTGACTGCAGCACTGGGCAGTACCTCCTCACCTGCCCCACAGCCCTGCTCCAGGCTGACTGCAGCACTGGGCCCTACCTCCTCATCATCCCCACAGCCCTGCTCCAGGCTGACTGCAGCACTGGGCAGTACCTCCTCACCTGCCCCACAGCCCTGCTCCAGGCTGACTGCAGCACTGGGCAGTACCTCCTCACCTGCCCCACAGCCCTGCTCCAGGCTGACTGCAGCACTGGGCAGTACCTCCTCACCTGCCCCACAGCCCTGCTCCAGGCTGACTGCAGCACTGGGCCCTACCTCCTCATCATCCCCACAGCCCTGCTCCAGGCTGACTGCAGCACTGGGCCCTACCTCCTCACCTGCCTCACAGCCCTGCTCCAGGCTGACTGCAGCACTGGGCTCTACCTCCTCATCATCCCCACAGCCCTGCTCCAGGCTGACTGCAGCACTGGGCCCTACCTCCTCACCTGCCCCACAGACCTGCTCCAGGCTGACTGCAGCACTGGGCTCTACCTCCTCATCATCCCCACAGCCCTGCTCCAGGCTGACTGCAGCACTGGGCCCTACCTCCTCACCAGCCCCACAGCCCTGCTCCAGGCTGACTGCAGCACTGGGCCCTACCTCCTCACCAACCCCACAGCCCTGCTCCAGGCTGACTGCAGCACTGGGCCCTACCTCCTCCCCAGCCCCACAGTCCTGCTCCAGGCTGACTGCAGGACTGGCCCTACCTCCTCCCCAGCCCCACAGCCCTGCTCCCGGCTGACTGCAGCACTGGGCTCTACCTCCTCACCTGCCCCACAGCCCTGCTCCAGGCTGACTGCAGCACTGGGCCCTACCTCCTCCCCAGCCCCACAGTCCTGCTCCAGGCTGACTGCAGCACTGGGCCCTACCTCCTCACCTGCCCCACAGCCCTGCTCCAGGCTGACTGCAGCACTGGGCCCTACCTCCTCATCATCCCCACAGCCCTGCTCCAGGCTGACTGCAGCACTGGGCCCTACCTCCTCACCAGCCCCACAGCCCTGCTCCAGGCTGACTGCAGCACTGGGCAGTACCTCCTCACCAGCCCCACAGCCCTGCTCCAGGCTGACTGCAGCACTGGGCAGTACCTCCTCACCTGCCCCACAGCCCTGCTCCAGGCTGACTGCAGCACTGGGCCCTACCTCCTCACCAGCCCCACAGCCCTGCTCCAGGCTGACTGCAGCACTGGGCTCTACCTCCTCATCATCCCCACAGCCCTGCTCCAGGCTGACTGCAGCACTGGGCCCTACCTCCTCACCAGCCCCACAGCCCTGCTCCAGGCTGACTGCAGCACTGGGCAGTACCTCCTCACCAGCCCCACAGCCCTGCTCCAGGCTGACTGCAGCACTGGGCAGTACCTCCTCACCTGCCCCACAGCCCTGCTCCAGGCTGACTGCAGCACTGGGCCCTACCTCCTCACCAGCCCCACAGCCCTGCTCCAGGCTGACTGCAGCACTGGGCCCTACCTCCTCACCTGCCCCACAGTCCTGCTCCAGGCTGACTGCAGCACTGGGCCCTACCTCCTCACCTGCCCCACAGCCCTGCTCCAGGCTGACTGCAGCACTGGGCCCTACCTCCTCACCTGCCCCACAGCCCTGCTCCAGGCTGACTGCAGCACTGGGCCCTACCTCCTCACCTGCCCCACAGTCCTGCTCCAGGCTGACTGCAGCACTGGGCTCTACCTCCTCATCATCCCCACAGCCCTGCTCCAGGCTGACTGCAGCACTGGGCCCTACCTCCTCACCTGCCCCACAGCCCTGCTCCAGGCTGACTGCAGCACTGGGCCCTACCTCCTCACCTGCCCCACAGCCCTGCTCCAGGCTGACTGCAGCACTGGGCCCTACCTCCTCACCTGCCCCACAGTCCTGCTCCAGGCTGACTGCAGCACTGGGCTCTACCTCCTCATCATCCCCACAGCCCTGCTCCAGGCTGACTGCAGCACTGGGCCCTACCTCCTCACCAGCCCCACAGCCCTGCTCCAGGCTGACTGCAGCACTGGGCAGTACCTCCTCACCAGCCCCACAGCCCTGCTCCAGGCTGACTGCAGCACTGGGCAGTACCTCCTCACCTGCCCCACAGCCCTGCTCCAGGCTGACTGCAGCACTGGGCCCTACCTCCTCACCAGCCCCACAGCCCTGCTCCAGGCTGACTGCAGCACTGGGCCCTACCTCCTCACCAGCCCCACAGCCCTGCTCCAGGCTGACTGCAGCACTGGGCAGTACCTCCTCATCAACCCCACAGCCCTGCTCCAGGCTGACTGCAGCACTGGGCCCTACCTCCTCACCAGCCCCACAGCCCTGCTCCAGGCTGACTGCAGCACTGGGCCCTACCTCCTCCCTGCCTCACAGCCCTGCTCCAGGCTGACTGCAGCACTGGGCCCTACCTCCTCACCAGCCCCACAGCCCTACTCCAGGCTGATTGTAGCACTGGGCCCTACCTCCTCCCCAGCCCCACAGTCCTGCTCCAGGCTGACTGCAGCACTGGGCCCTACCTCCTCACCACCCCCACAGCCCTGCTCCAGGCTGACTGCAGCACTGGGCCCTACCTCCTCACCAGCCCCACAGCCCTGCTCCAGGCTGACTGCAGCACTGGGCCCTACCTCCTCACCAGCCCCACAGCCCTGCTCCAGGCTGACTGCAGCACTGGGCAGTACCTCCTCACCTGCCCCACAGCCCTGCTCCAGGCTGACTGCAGCACTGGGCCCTACCTCCTCACCTGCCCCACAGCCCTGCTCCAGGCTGACTGCAGCACTGGGCAGTACCTCCTCCCTGCCCCACAGTCCTGCTCCAGGCTGACTGCAGCACTGGGCAGTACCTCCTCCCTGCCCCACAGTCCTGCTCCAGGCTCACTGCAGCACTGGGCAGTACCTCCTCACCACCCCCACAGCCCTGCTCCAGGCTGACTGCAACACTGGGCCCTACCTCCTCACCAGCCCCACAGCCCTGCTCCAGGCTGACTGCAGCACTGGGCCCTACCTCCTCACCAGCCCCACAGCCCTGCTCCAGGCTGACTGCAGCACTGGGCAGTACCTCCTCACCTGCCCCACAGCCCTGCTCCAGGCTGACTGCAGCACTGGGCTCTACCTCCTCACCAGCCCCACAGCCCTGCTCCAGGCTGACTGCAGCACTGGGCCCTACCTCCTCCCTGCCCCACAGCCCTGCTCCAGGCTGACTGCAGCACTGGGCCCTACCTCCTCACCAGCCCCACAGCCCTGCTCCAGGCTGACTGCAGCACTGGGCCCTACCTCCTCCCCAGCCCCACAGTCCTGCTCCAGGCTGACTGCAGCACTGGGCCCTACCTCCTCACCTGCCCCACAGCCCTGCTCCAGGCTGACTGCAGCACTGGGCAGTACCTCCTCACCTGCCCCACAGCCCTGCTCCAGGCTGACTGCAGCACTGGGCCCTACCTCCTCACCTGCCCCACAGCCCTGCTCCAGGCTGACTACAGCACTGGGCCCTACCTCCTCCCTGCCTCACAGCCCTGCTCCAGGCTGACTGCAGCACTGGGCCCTACCTCCTCACCAGCCCCACAGCCCTGCTCCAGGCTGACTGCAGCACTGGGCCCTACCTCCTCACCAACCCCACAGCCCTACTCCAGGCTGACTGCAGCACTGGGCTCTACCTCCTCACCAGCCCCACAGCCCTGCTCCAGGCTGACTGCAGCACTGGGCAGTACCTCCTCACCAGCCCCACAGCCCTGCTCCAGGCTGACTGCAGCACTGGGCCCTACCTCATCACCAACCCCACAGCCCTACTCCAGGCTGACTGCAGCACTGGGCAGTACCTCCTCACCAGCCCCACAGCCCTGCTCCAGGCTGACTGCAGCACTGGGCCCTACCTCCTCATCATACCCACAGCCCTGCTCCAGGCTGACTGCAGCACTGGGCCCTACCTCCTCACCACCCCCACAGCCCTGCTCCAGGCTGACTGCAGCACTGGGCCCTACCTCCTCACCACCCCCACAGCCCTGCTCCAGGCTGACTGCAGCACTGGGCCCTACCTCCTCACCACCCCCACAGCCCTGCTCCAGGCTGACTGCAGCACTGGGCCCTACCTCCTCCCTGCCTCACAGCCCTGCTCCAGGCTGACTACAGCACTGGGCAGTACCTCCTCACCTGCCTCACAGTCCTGCTCCAGGCTGACTGCAGCACTGGGCCCTACCTCCTCACCAGCCCCACAGCCCTGCTCCAGGCTGACTGCAGCACTGGGCCCTACCTCCTCACCAGCCCCACAGCCCTGCTCCAGGCTGACTGCAGCACTGGGCCCTACCTCCTCACCAACCCCACAGCCCTACTCCAGGCTGACTGCAGCACTGGGCTCTACCTCCTCACCAGCCCCACAGCCCTGCTCCAGGCTGACTGCAGCACTGGGCAGTACCTCCTCACCAGCCCCACAGCCCTGCTCCAGGCTGACTGCAGCACTGGGCCCTACCTCATCACCAACCCCACAGCCCTACTCCAGGCTGACTGCAGCACTGGGCTCTACCTCCTCACCAGCCCCACAGCCCTGCTCCAGGCTGACTGCAGCACTGGGCCCTACCTCCTCACCAGCCCCACAGCCCTGCTCCAGGCTGACTGCAGCACTGGGCCCTACCTCCTCACCAGCCCCACAGCCCTGCTCCAGGCTGACTGCAGCACTGGGCTCTACCTCCTCACCAGCCCCACAGCCCTGCTCCAGGCTGACTGCAGCACTGGGCCCTACCTCATCACCAACCCCACAGCCCTACTCCAGGCTGACTGCAGCACTGGGCTCTACCTCCTCACCAGCCCCACAGCCCTGCTCCAGGCTGACTGCAGCACTGGGCCCTACCTCCTCACCAGCCCCACAGCCCTGCTCCAGGCTGACTGCAGCACTGGGCCCTACCTCCTCACCAGCCCCACAGCCCTGCTCCAGGCTGACTGCAGCACTGGGCCCTACCTCATCACCAACCCCACAGCCCTGCTCCAGGCTGACTGCAGCACTGGGCCCTACCTCCTCCCTGCCCCACAGCCCTGCTCCAGGCTGACTGCAGCACTGGGCCCTACCTCCTCACCAGCCCCACAGCCCTACTCCAGGCAGACTGCAGCACTGGGCCCTACCTCCTCACCAGCCCCACAGCCCTGCTCCAGGCTGACTGCAGCACTGGGCCCTACCTCCTCACCAGCCCCACAGCCCTGCTCCAGGCTGACTGCAGCACTGGGCCCTACCTCCTCACCAGCCCCACAGCCCTGCTCCAGGCTGACTGCAGCACTGGGCCCTACCTCCTCACCAGCCCCACAGTCCTGCTCCAGGCTGACTGCAGCACTGGGCCCTACCTCCTCACCTGCCCCACAGCCCTGCTCCAGGCTGACTGCAGCACTGGGCCCTACCTCCTCACCAGCCCCACAGCCCTGCTCCAGGCTGACTGCAGCACTGGGCCCTACCTCCTCACCAGCCCCACAGCCCTGCTCCAGGCTGACTGCAGCACTGGGCCCTACCTCCTCATCATCCCCACAGCCCTGCTCCAGGCTGACTGCAGCACTGGGCCCTACCTCCTCACCTGCCCCACAGCCCTGCTCCAGGCTGACTGCAGCACTGGGCCCTACCTCCTCACCTGCCCCACAGCCCTGCTCCAGGCTGACTGCAGCACTGGGCCCTACCTCCTCCCTGCCCCACAGCCCTGCTCCAGGCTGACTGCAGCACTGGGCAGTACCTCCTCACCAGCCCCACAGCCCTGCTCCAGGCTGACTACAGCACTGGGCCCTACCTCCTCACCAGCCCCACAGCCCTGCTCCAGGCTGACTGCAGCACTGGGCCCTACCTCCTCACCAGCCCCACAGCCCTGCTCCAGGCTGACTGCAGCACTGGGCCCTACCTCCTCACCAGCCCCACAGCCCTGCTCCAGGCTGACTGCAGCACTGGGCCCTACCTCCTCACCAGCCCCACAGCCCTGCTCCAGGCTGACTGCAGCACTGGGCCCTACCTCCTCACCAGCCCCACAGCCCTGCTCCAGGCTGACTGCAGCACTGGGCCCTACCTCCTCACCAGCCCCACAGTCCTGCTCCAGGCTGACTGCAGCACTGGGCCCTACCTCCTCACCTGCCCCACAGCCCTGCTCCAGGCTGACTGCAGCACTGGGCCCTACCTCCTCACCAGCCCCACAGCCCTGCTCCAGGCTGACTGCAGCACTGGGCCCTACCTCCTCACCAGCCCCACAGCCCTGCTCCAGGCTGACTGCAGCACTGGGCCCTACCTCCTCATCATCCCCACAGCCCTGCTCCAGGCTGACTGCAGCACTGGGCCCTACCTCCTCACCTGCCCCACAGCCCTGCTCCAGGCTGACTGCAGCACTGGGCCCTACCTCCTCACCTGCCCCACAGCCCTGCTCCAGGCTGACTGCAGCACTGGGCCCTACCTCCTCCCTGCCCCACAGCCCTGCTCCAGGCTGACTGCAGCACTGGGCAGTACCTCCTCACCAGCCCCACAGCCCTGCTCCAGGCTGACTGCAGCACTGGGCCCTACCTCCTCACCAGCCCCACAGCCCTGCTCCAGGCTGACTGCAGCACTGGGCCCTACCTCCTCACCAGCCTCACAGCCCTGCTCCAGGCTGACTGCAGCACTGGGCAGTACCTCCTCACCTGCCCCACAGCCCTGCTCCAGGCTGACTGCAGCACTGGGCAGTACCTCCTCACCTGCCCCACAGCCCTGCTCCAGGCTGACTGCAGCACTGGGCCCTACCTCCTCACCTGACTCACAGCCCTGCTCCAGGCTGACTGCAGCACTGGGCCCTACCTCCTCACCAGCCCCACAGCCCTGCTCCAGGCTGACTGCAGCACTGGGCCCTACCTCCTCATCATCCCCACAGCCCTGCTGCAGGCTGACTGCAGCACTGGGCCCTACCTCCTCACCTGCCCCACAGCCCTGCTCCAGGCTGACTGCAGCACTGGGCAGTACCTCCTCACCACCCCCACAGCCCTGCTCCAGGCTGACTGCAGCACTGGGCAGTACCTCCTCACCTGCCCCACAGCCCTGCTCCAGGCTGACTGCAGCACTGGGCCCTACCTCCTCACCTGCCCCACAGCCCTGCTCCAGGCTGACTGCAGCACTGGGCCCTACCTCCTCACCTGCCCCACAGCCCTGCTCCAGGCTGACTGCAGCACTGGGCCCTACCTCCTCACCTGCCCCACAGCCCTGCTCCAGGCTGACTGCAGCACTGGGCCCTACCTCCTCACCTGCCCCACAGTCCTGCTCCAGGCTGACTGCAGCACTGGGC